>NC_081156.1:35946776-36144276 GCF_012432095.1 Onychostoma macrolepis
CCATCAAAACCAACACAAATTAGAATGTTATTCGGCACTAAATCGAGAGTACACCATGGCAAGCTACCTGAGCACAGTGACTGATGTCACACACACACTCAGCGAGCACAGTCTGGCCGTAGAGACGGGCCGGCACACACACACACACACACACACACACACTCAGCGAGCACAGCCTGGCCATAGAGACGGGCCGGCACACACACACACACACACACTCAGCGAGCACAGCCTGGCCGTAGAGACGGGCCGGCGCAGACAGATATGGCTCTCCCGCGAGGAGAGAATCTGCTCCCACTGCAGTCTGGGAGAGATACAAACAGAGCTGCACTTCCTCACAGAGTGCACAAAATACCAGGACCTTAGAGACCACCTTTACCCCAAAATTAATCATATATTTCTCCAATTTAACATTTGTAGCCCAAACGAAAAACTTTGTTTCATTCTTGGCAAAAAAGACAAATGTGCAATTATTGCTGCAAAATGTGTAGCATCGTGCCATCACCTGAAGAACAAACACAATCCAGAAACAAACAGCCAGTAGACGTGTATAATGCTCCAATTCTCAGTCCAGTAGTTACTTTCTGTATTATAATGTTTTTTTGTTGTTGTTGTTTTTTTCCTACACGTATCTGTGTGTGTAAATTACATTTCCATATTAGTTATATATTACATATTAGTTATAATATATAAATAAATGTTCAGAAGTTCTAATGTAAATGTTCATATGTTATAAACCATTTTCTTTGTTGTCTTAATGCTTTGGCAATAAACAATGTATTTTTGTCATGCCAGTAAAGCTAATTGAATTTAACTGAATTGAAATTGAATTGAGTGAGTGTCTGCGTGTGTGTGTGTGTGTGTGTGTATGTGTGTGTGTGCGCGTTTTTGTGAAAAGTCAGGACATAGATGTGTATAATGACGAGGGTATGGCAGGTATTACAAGGAGAAGGTGACTTTTCAGGACATTACTCCATGTCCCCACTTTTCAAAACACTTATAAATCACTCAGAATGGAGTGTATTGAAAATCTGAAATAGCAGAAAGTCTCCTGAAAGGGGTAGGTTTAGGTGTAGGGTTGGTGTAGGACAATAGCACATACAGTAAGTACAGTATAAAACCATTACGCCTATGGAGAGTCCCCACTTTTCACAAAACAAACGTGTGTGTGTGTGTGTGTGTGTGTGTGTGTGTGTGTGTGTGTGTGAGTGAGTGAGTGAGTGAGTGAGTGAGTGAGTGAGTGTGTGTGTGTGTGTGTGTGTGTGTGTGTGTGTCTGTGTGTGAGTGTGTGTGTGTGTGTGTGTGTGTGTGAGTGAGTGAGTGAGTGAGTGTGTGTGTGTGTGTGTGTGTGTGTGTGTGTGTGTGTGTGTGTGTGTGTGTGTGAGTGAGTGAGTGAGTGAGTGAGTGAGTGAGTGAGTGTGTGTGTGTGTGTGTGTGTGTGTGTGTGTGTGTGTGTGTGTGTGTGTGTGAGTGAGTGAGTGAGTGAGTGAGTGAGTGAGTGAGTGTGAGTGTGTGTGTGTGTGTGTGTGTGTGTGTGTGTGTGTTGTACTCACAGTGGTGAGGCGCGTCTGTAACGGAGACTCATCACTCATGGTCTGAAAGCGTGTGTGAGACGCCTGTGAGAAACACAAGAGAAAATGACAGGCAGTCAGACGGACAGACGCTCGTCCATCATCAGGACCCCAGAGCGCTGACTCAGCAACATCAGCAGATTCACTACAGAACGACAGTCCGTCTGGATCAGAACACACACACACACACACACATAACTCACACACACATACTTAAATTTGTGGTTTATGGGGACTCTCCATAGGCGTAATGGTTTTTTTACTGTACAAACCGTATTTTCTGTCGCTCTACACCTAACCCTACCCCTTACAGGAAACTTTCTGCATATTTACTTTTACTCATTCTGTATGATTTATAAGCCTTTTGGGGACAATGTCCTCATAAATCACCTTCTCCTTGTAATACCTGTCATACCCATGTCATTATACAAATTTGTGTCCTCATATGTCACAAAAATGCACACACACTTCCACACACACACACACACACACACACACACACATACACTCACATGAGGCAATTCATTTGACTGTATGACACGAACACTAGTCCTTCCAGACAGTGTCATTTTAGTGCCATTGATACTGTATACTATTATAGTTTTTCTTAATACTTTTAGATTTTTTTTTAAATACATTTTTTGTTTTTGTTTTTAATTTTAGTTTTAATGATCTAGTTTTGTGTTTTTGTAATTTTTAGGGGGTTTTGTTGTTGTTGTTGTCGTTTTATTAATTTTTAGTTTTAATTTATTTAATTTTAGTAATTTTAGTATTTCAGCTTACACTACAAAATTAGAAATCCTGCCTAGGCAACTATATGCTATTTTAGTTAGTCACACTTTATATTAGGTGGCCTTAACTACTATGTGCTTACATCAAAAAATAAGTACAGTGTACTTATTGTGTTCATATTGTATTGCAAAACACTTCTGCTGTTATTGGGGGGGATACGGGGAGGTTAGGGACAGGTTTGGTGGTATGGGTCGGTTTAAGGGTGGGTTAAGGTGTGAGGGATGGGTCAACAGTGTAATTATAAATGTAATTACAGAAATGAATTACAGATGTAATTACATAAAGGTATTATTGACAATATAAGTACAATGTAAAAACATGTATGTACACAATAAGTACATTTTAACAAATTATTAATTTAAATGTAAGTACATAGTAGTTAAGGCCACCTAATATAAAGTGGGACCTATTAGTTTTTGTTAATATTTTGATTATTTATTCATTTTAGTTATTTGTATTTTCTTTTTAAAAATATTTTTATTTTTTATTATGTTTCCTTAAATTTTATGTGTTACTATCATTTTTAGTATCATTACTATTAAGTTTTTAGATTTAGTTTATTCAGTTTAAGTTATTGTAGTACTTCAACAAAATGAAAATCAGAAATGTTGCCTTTGCAACTAGCTGAAATAAAATATACTTCATTTAATATTTTAAAAAAAATTATTTCACTTAATGTTTATTTTATTTTAAGTAATGAAAATATTATTTTATGACTTTTTATGAGTTTTATTTAATAATATCCCTGTTTCCAGCACAGATCAATATCTGAATGCAAATCGTAAAATACAACCATATAATATTTGGTCATTTTACTAATTCAATTCAATTCAAATCAATTCAAGTTTATTTTTATATCGCTTTTCGTTGCAAATCGTTGCAAAGCAGCTTTACAGAAAATTACGTTTCTACAATATATTTAGTAATAGCTTATCAGTGGTGACTATGTCAAACTGATGTACATATGGTACTAATTGTGTGTTTGATCTGTGTGTTTATGCATTTATACAATTACACATTTTACACTTCAGTCGGTAGCACTTTATTTTACGGTCCTGTTGTGCATGAATATGTACTTGTTACAGTAATGACAATAACTGGGTTATAAGTAGGTACTAACTCTGAACCTAACCTAACCACGTAGTTACCTTATATAATCCAGGACTTTCTTAGGTAAGTACACAGACTGTAAAATAATGCACAAGCCTTCGGTCTATATGAGATGTTATTGCTGTTACTGTTGAGTTTATGCAGGTCATGCAAATGTTAATGAATGTTATGTTTGATTACTCTTGTATGACACACAGGTGGTCATGTGACGCGTGTCCTGCAGCGAAACGGGCCGAGACGCACTGGACTGAGACACACTCCAGTAGGACCGATGCCACACACACACACACACACACACACGTCCAGTGAACTAGAAGCCATAAACAGTCGGGCTGTGCTTGACTCAGCATTCATTACAGCTGTTTAAGTCTCTGACCGCACACACACTGACCATTAACCAGCGACTCTGTGCTTCCTGTGCATGTGTGATGCTGGGAAACTGAGCGGCTCACTGAGTATTCATGAGGAAAACACACACACACACACAGCACAGGAGAGCCAGAGATGCCCGCTGATGTCATCTGGGGCATTATGGGATTGATGGAGGATGCTGTGGTGCTGATAACTGCAGAAAGTAGGACACAAGCGCTGCAGCTACACACAGAATACAGCAAATCAGAGCTGGATGCCTTCAAACACAACAGAAAATCTCTATTCTTACATTTTTACATTTACAACTTATATACAGTCATGGCCAAAAATATCGGCACCCTTGGTAAATATGATCAAAGAAGCCTGTGAAAATTAATCTGCTTTTGATCATTTATTTAAAAAATTCACAAAAATCTAACCTTTCATTGGATAATAAGAATTTAAAATGGGGGGAAATATCATTATGAAATAAATGTTTTTCTCAAATACATGTTGGACACAATTATTGGCACCAGTAGAAATTCTTATGAGTAAAATATCTCTGAAGTATATTCCCATTCATATTCACAATTTTGAGCACTCCAGGATGATTATGAACATGGAATTATCCAGCCATGGCTTCCTGTTTCACAGAAATATAAATAGGAGGGAAAACAAAGCCCAAATTCCCTTAATCATCATCACAACGAGAAAAACCAAAGAATATATTTCTGATGTGCAGCAAAAGATAATTGAGCTTCACAAATTAGTGAAGTGGCTTTAAGAAAAGAGCTTGAGCAGTGAAAATTCCCAGAATTCCGAGGACCACAGCTGGAGAAATGCAGAAAATAGTTGAGTCTCGGGGTCAGAAAACCTTAAAAAAAAATGGTCAAACAGCAGCTACATCAGCACATGTTGTTTGGGAGGGTTTCAAGAACAATTCTCCTCGCTCATCCAAAAACAAACTCCAGCATATTCAGTTATCAGACACGACTGGAGCTTCAGATGGGACTGGCTTCTATGATCAGATGAAACTAAAAAATGAGCTTTTTAGCAGCAAACACTCAAGATGGGTTTAAAAAGTACCCCATGTGTACAATGAAATATACTGCTGTATTTTTGATGTTGTGGCCTATATTTCTGCTGGAGGTCCTGGACATCTTGTTTAGACGCATGGCATCATGGATTCTATCAAATACCAACAGATAAAAAATCAATAAGTGACTGACTCTGTTAGAAATCTTATAATGGGCCATGTTTGGATCTTCCAACCGTACAATAATCCAAACACAAACCTCAAAAACAACACAAACATGGGTCACTGAGCACAAAACCAAGCTTCTGCTGGCCATTCCAGTCCTCTGACCTGAACCCTGTAGAACATGAGTGACCTGAAGAGAAGAAGCTGTGAATCTAAAGGGTCTGGAGTGATTCTGGATGAAGGAATGGTCTCTGATCTCTTGTCAGGTGTCTCTAACCTCATCAGGCATTATAGGAGAACATTTAGAGCTGTTAAACTGACAAATGGAGATTTCAAAAAGTATTGAATAAAAGGGTGCCATTAATTGTGGATTAGAGAAAAACATTTATTTCATAATGATATTTCCCCCCATTTTAAATTCTTATTATCCAATGAAAGGTTAGATTTTTGTGAATTTTTTTAATAAAAGATCAAAAGGATTAACAATGCAGATTAATTTTCACAGCCTTCTTTGGTCATATTTACCAAGGGTGCCGATACTTTTGGCCATGACTGTATATATATATACATTCAAACCAAAGTTTATTCAGACACCTCCAACATTTCTCACATCATCACAGTTTATTCACTATAGTTTAGAAAATGGTAATAAAATATGAGAAGAACTCAGAGTTAAACGGAGTCAGAACACATTGATCTTGATGATGTCAGATAACTTTGATAGAAAGGTATGTAATGAATTCAGTTGAATAGCTGTCAGCTGTTAAATTTAAGAACACAATTAGATAAAACCAATTTAGCTCAACTAATTACCAAGCAATGCATCATTTTGTTCAGTCTGTGTGTAAAAAGATCACATTAGCAATTAAAGAAAAAACACTTAAGCAAGATATGCTCAGCTCAAAGTGTCTGAATCATTTTTAATCCCAAATTTTACTGGAAGTCCACTGTATGAAGAATCTTTGGGTATAATATGTCACAGTTTACTGTATTTTGCTATCCTCACTTACATAAATGAACTATAGTGTCCTGCACCCACTCGTAAAAAAAAATATCAAAAATTATATCTGGTGTCTGAATAATATTTGGTTTGACTGTATGCATTCTGAACTAATTATGCACAGTATTTAACATTAAACAATATATACAATATATTATATATAATACAATATATTAAAATGAGGGTTTAATATTTAATATAATAATAATAATAATCTGAAAATATGCAAACATTGTCCAGTCAATCAATAGTATGTGTGTGTGTGAATATATATATATATATATATATATTGCACATTAAGTACTCACAAAACAGAAAACCTGCTCTATCTATTTTATATTTTATGAGCACATTTTTACATTTATATATATATTTGTTTGTTTTACATTTTTAATAACCTCAAAATGTGCAAATATTGGCCAATAAGTGTCACAAGTCTATATCACAAGGCTATACACACACACACACACACACACACAATATTGTATCAGCTTGTTAGTTTTTATGTGTTTATCAGTTTTTGTACACTTTTAGAACCTCGGAATGTGCCTCTAGCCAGTTAATCAGAATGGCTGAAGTTTTTGAGAGTGAATGATCAGTGATGAGGCTGTAGTTTCTTGTGTAACTCGGTGATGTCAGCTTGATTCAGGAGATCTGTACATGTGAATGCATGTCGAGCGTTACATAAATCATATCATGCAGTGATGCTGAATGAAACTCATACAACAGCCTTTTGTTGACGCGACGCGCGCTTACAGTTAATCCCGCGCTGCTGCTGCTGCTGACTGACGTCATTATTCATGTTTTGAACCTGAGGCTTGACATAATAACGCGACGCGACGCGACGCGCCACCTCAGTCCGGACGCGACGCGACGACCACGAGTCGCAGGTTTCCATCATCTCAGACACAGATACATTAGCGACGCGTTGCATCGCAACCCAAAGACGCGTTTGTTTGTTTGTTTGTTTATTTGTTTATGTATTGATGAACGCCAGACGCATGCAGAACGCGCCGCCGCGCTTCACACTCGCCGCATTTCCAACAAAACGCAAAATTACACTCACCTATGTGTAATTCATGCTGTCCGACCGAGGGACGCGTTATAAGCGCTCGCCAATGGCACGACGCTCCAGCAGCGCGTTACATCTCATCCGAATGGCAGCCGGACTTTATGAATGAAGAGGAGCGACGCCACGCCCACTGGCGCGCATGACGCGGGCGCTGGGATTCTCCTCATGTGCGTCAGAGAGGAGGAGGAGGAGGAGGAGGAAGGTGCTTCACTGCAGAAACCACTGATTCACAAAACCAGAGCAAAACCTGAACCGGGTCTGGACTGGTCCGCACTGCCGCGTGACGTCACGGATTGATGCATGAAGATACACACACACACACACACACACACACACTCACTCACTCACTCACACACACACACACACACACACACACACTCACTCACTCACTCACTCACTCACACACACACACACACACACACACACACACACACACTCACTCACTCACTCACTCACTCACACACACACACACACACACACACACACACACTCACTCACTCACACACACAGAGAGAGAGAGAGAGAGAGAGAGACAGGGTTATGTTAATGGTGTGAAAGATCTCCAGATCATCAGTGAAAATCACACATGTGCTGATCGATTCTTATGATGCTGTGGATGAAAATATTGATCCGTGTGTTTGCTGACATGTTTGTGGAAGACGGATCTGGAGAAGAGGCGGCGTCACTCAGATCAGCACAGTGATGCATACTGACAGTGATTCATCTATATTCAACATCTGACAAATCACAAGCTCTTATTATGCATTTATTTATGAAAATATGGCAAAATTTATGCAGATGACAAATATCGCAAATGAATATGCAACTTGCACATTAAAAAGAAGCTGCAGGCCCAGCTTTCACAAACGGGGCTTGATGAGCCGATGGAAAGTCATAAAAATGTCAAATTAAAATAATTTTAATTTTAAAATAAAAGGAATCAGAATAAATCACTTAAAATTAAATTATACAAATGTAAATTTAAAGTATTTTTTAAATAAAACAACCAAATATATATTTACTAAAAAGTAATAAAATAAATCATTTGAAAAATAAAAAGCAATCAAAATAAACTACTCAAAATTAAATTATAAAAATATGAAACTAAAATGTTTTTAAAACTAAAACAGTCAAAATAAAACACTTACTAAAAATGTATTAAATTAAAGAAATGTTCAATTAAAATAAATTATTTTAAAATATAATAAAATATAAATATTTGATTTGTTTGGCTACAGTGACTAATATCAGTGAATATGTGAAATATTAACTTAACATCTGAAGAAAATATATTTCAAATATAGCTCAGAGGGGTTTGGCTAACAAAAACATTTGCTGATAGATTTATAATTAGCTTAATAATTTATAAATATAATGTTTATTGCATAGTTTTAGTTTCATTTTTGGTTAGTGATATAATAACTCTGCACTCAAGCGCTGTTTTCTGTGAATATATTCAGTGTTTCTGCTGCAGATTCTCTGATGAGATCATGTGATGTTTGTTCCTCTGACAGCAAAGAGTCACTTCAGTTTATTCTGGACTTGTACATTATTTATTTATTTATTTTTAAAAGCAGTTCATGCATTTCTAGTTCAGTTCAGAGTCAGACTTTACGGAACTGATTCACTAAATGAGCTGAAAAAAAAAAAAGGTTTAGAAACAATTTTCACTCTTGCTTGAAAATGTCATAATTACAAAAGAATGGCAAGAAACACATTGAAATAAATGTAAATGATTTTAAGTTAAAAAAAATAAATAAATAAATAAAACAAATCTTGAAATATGTACTGCAATAATATTTTTTAGGGTTTTTTTTTTTGAAAGGTCTGTAGTGTTGTAGTTCCTGTGATGAACGCACGGTGTCGCTGTTTCCCTTCATTTCATTACTTTACAAACAATGATTTAAAAAACACTTTTTGTTCCTGAAATGCACCCTGCTGCTGGGATCAGTATAATCCTGGTGTTTTGGATCAAAGGTATCCCAATCTTACTAAAACATTTAGAACAACACAAACTGACGATTCGATCCAAAACCAAGACTGGATTTTGTGATCTTCAGAATCCTTTTTCATTTGAACAGCTCATTTTCAGGATTTGATCCAATCCGATCAGATTGCTTTTGAACAGCTGATCTGAGAGCATCATGGGCCAGTTTTTCTAAAGGTTTAATCTGGATCAGAATGATCTGGGTTTGGAAATCCCATGTTTTGCTATCCAGGATCAGGTAACCCATTTTACTTTAGTGCTGGATTTTTAAAGCAAAATTGGATTGGATACACACTTTTTCAGATTTCCAAATCTGCATTACTAGTGCTCTACGGAGCCCCTAAAGGGACATGATGATGCCGAAAAAATTAAATAAATGCCAATGTTTAGCATTCTAGTTTTGCATTGCATTCATACAAATAACTACTTCTGACTGCTTCATCTCTGATGATTGTGCCAATGTAGTTTACAATCAGTGATTTTAAAAAAACTTGAAATATAATATTTGTATGATATTGACAGCTATTTGGGGATATGTTACATGTTACAAATGTTGTATTTTTCTTCCTGAAATCCACTCTTCTTCTGGGACCAGAATAATCCAGGTTTATTTTTGGATCAAAAATATCCCAATCTTACTGAAACATTTTGAACGGCACAAACTGAGGATTTAATCCAGATCAAGACCAAGATTAGATTTTGTGATTATAATCTGAATTCAGAATCCTTTTCTTTTGCACAACTCATTTTCAGTCCGATCAGATGAGTTGAAGAACTGGCCCGAGAGCATCAGATGAAGTTTAGCTTCACTCTCATCAGCAGTCCTGAGCGTCAGCGGCAGACGGAGATCTTTAAGAAGAGTCTGAGTGAATGTGTGAATCGTGTGGCTTTATGAGCACTTTATCAGATCAGACTCGCGCCGATTACTGGAAGCACTCATAACCGTGGGCCGCAGCGGCTTCCTGCGCAGATCGCCTCCTTCACACTGATGCTAAACATCTGCAGCAGCTCTCAGAGCATCTGTCTGCAGCGGCGTGTGTCACAGAAATCACAGAACTAACAGAGTGAAAGTTCTCAGGCCTCTGACGGTGGAGAGGTAAACACATCGATACTTTTATTCATCAGGGATGCATTCGATTGATCAAAAGTAACAGTGACAACGTTTATAATGTTACAAAAGATTTCTATTTCAAATAAATGCTGTTCTTTTGAACTTTCTATTCATCTGTGAATCCTGAAAAATAAAATACATCACAGTTTCCACAAAAATATTGTGCAGCACAACTGTTTCCAACATTAATAATAATCAGAAATGTTTCTGGAGCAGCAAATGATTTCTGAAGATCATGTGACACTGAAGACTGCAGTAATGATGCAGAAAATACAGCTGCGCATCACAGAAATAAATTACAGTTTAACACATATTCACATAGAAGACAGTCATTTTAAACTGTAATAATATTTCACTGTTTTTACAGTAGTTTTGATCAAATAAATGCAGCTCTGGTGAGCAGAAGAGACTCTTTCAGAAACATCATTAAACATTAATCACAGGAATTCATCTACTTTATTTTTTAATTGTCAATTTTATTTATTTATTTATTTTTTTAAATTGGGTGTAGAAACAATTTTCACTCAGAAATCACAAGAAAGTTCCTCAAATAATTACAAAGAAATGACAAGTAATGCATTGAAGTAGAAAAACTGAAACAGTTTTTTTCTTGTAAAACATATTCCAATATATATATATATATATATTTATAGTATATCTGTTGCAGAGTTCATGTCACAGGATCTACATTATTTGTGGCCAGAATGTTTTTAAGCATAAGCATAATGTTCCATATACACTCAGAACCATTCAGTCAAAGAACCGTCTCTTTCTTACCTTTTTATAATCTGAAGAATCTTCTTTCGCCACAAAGAAGCTTTTGTGAAACAGAAACAAGGTTCTTTATGGAGCCATTTAGACAAAAAGGTTCTTCTATGGCATCGTGAAGCACCTTTATTTTTAAGAGTGTATGCGTCAGGCGCCACAAGCACATGCTGTTAAATAAGTGAGGATCCTGATGATTTGTGTGAATTTTGATATGATTTCTGACGTCAGAAGATTCACTTCAGATGATGATTCCTGGACGTCCGGTGATCAGCTGAACACATGCACAACAGATGCATTGATAGCAGTGTGTGATTAAACGTGCTTCTATTATAAAAGCTCAAGCTGTGTTTGTGTTTCAGAGAGGTGATCACGAGCAGAGCTGAGAGTCGGTGTGTGAGTGCACATGAGGATGAGGATGAGGATGAAGAGGCGGATGTGGGCTGGAATACAGTGATCTATTTCAGTCCTGCGATGGGAATACAGTGACGCGTCTCTGCCGAACGGATCCCGGTCTGATCACACACTCCTCCACAGTCGTCGCATTACAGCAATGCATGAGAGAACACACTCATCTCATCTTCAGACATAAATTAACACACACGCATCTGATGCTGTCAGATATTTAGAGTAATACTGTACATCCATACAGCGCTGGCCAAAATGATTACAACACTAGTATTATCAGCAGCTAAAAATGGTTTTAAAACTGTTTTACATTTACATTTATTACATTCACATTTATTTATTTAGCAGATGATTTTATCCAAAGCAACTTATACACGTGATACAGATGAGATTTTCTCATCACTAGTAAATTTCACAAATAAGTACAAAGAAAAGGCAAGTTATTGAAATAAAGTGAAATGTAAGTATAAAGACTGAAATTGCATTAAAATGATCAAAAGTGACGGTAAAGACATGTATAATGTTACAAAAGATTTCTGTTTCAAATAAATGCTGTTCTTTTGCATTTTCTATTCATCTGTGAATCCTGAAAAATAAAACGTATCACGGTTTCCGCAAAAATATTCAGCAGCACAATTGTTTTATTAAAACATTAAAATAAATGTTTTTTTTTTGTTTTGTTTTTTAAATAGAAAGACTGAAATTAATAATCCAATAATCTAAAAAAACACAGTTTTTACAGTTTATGTGACTGACTCATTCTTCTGCAGCTTGTCAGTCGTGATCTCTATCAACTGTAGTTTTACTGTAACGAGTTTCATGAAGAATCTCTAAAGATTGTCTGTTTGTGTTCCTCAGAAAACAGCATACAGGTTTGAGATGAAGTGATGGTGACTGCTCCTTCACAGATAACAGGGAACGTTCTCAGAATGTTCTAGAAAGGTTTTCTCAACGTTATGAACAGCAGAATGTTCATTTGTCTTTAATACTGTTCTTAAAACTTCCACACAATATGCTATTTATATATTGTTGACAGAACATTTTAATTTTGAAACGTTTTAGTTGGACATTCGTGTAACGGTTTTTTAAATGTTACTTGTTTTAGAACGTTCATTGAACATTTAAATGTAACATTCCCATAATGTTAGAACATTTAAAATGGAATGTTCCCTCAACAACAAAACATGTTGAATGTCAAACAATGTCAAAGAATGTTTTCATAACCTAATGGCAATTTTAGCAATATATTTCTGCTAAACTGTGGTCTCTGTAATGAGTGTGAAACGGGTTTCCTGCTCATTTTGACCCAAACTGTGATCCGTATTGTGTTTTACTCGAATGCGTTTAACAAACATCCTGACAAACCCGTGAGTAACTCGTATTACTGTAACCTTTACATAAGATACGGTGTGGATATTGTAAAACAATCATAAAACAACATGCATCATGGTATCGGAATGTTCTGTCTCAGGAACAGGGCTGGGAATTTCACTCCACATTCCTCCGGAGCACAACCCTCCTCCCACAACATCACACTCTCAGATATGAAGTGATTAATAACTTCAGCAAACCATCACACATTCCTGAGCGCCGCAGCGTTTGGAAAAGCAGGAAGTGAGCGTTCGATGCGTTGAGTCACTCTGATGATGATGATGATGAGGATGAGGATGGACACGAACACTACAGTAAACAGGCCGTTCTGATTCATCAGAGCTCATGCTGACTGCTCAGAGATGAAAACACTCAAACTCATCACAGCCTCGCTGACAGACAGATTTCTGCGGATCAGACCATCAGGAATGATTCACGGGATCAGGAACATCCCCTCCTTCACGCAGAGCTGAGCCCACACATTACATCCATCATCCAGATAACACAAATATAAATAACAAAGACAAAAGACATCAAACATATTGTCCTTCATTTAAATCATTAAAGTCGTTTAACTTTTAAAAAATATTTTTTTAGATTAAATGCAAAATAAATAAATACATTACTTTCATAATCCATTCATAATCCTGTGTGTGTGTGTGTGTATATATATATACACATACACACATATATACATACATACTATACATATATTGCTCTTTTGTTGGTTTGATTGCTTCTATTGACATCATTTGTAAGTCGCTTTGGATAAAAGCGCCTGCTAAATGACTAATGAAAATGTAAACATATAGATAGATAGATAGATAGATAGAACACATTCTTTGGATTATATATGTATATACAGTATTATGTTCTTAATATACACAGTATTATTTCTGTGTACATCTGCACTACATCTGCACAGAAAGCTCTTTTTACCAAGACAAATTGATAAATAAATAAGTAAATAAATGTTAGTAAAATATGACTTGCACAAAACCCAATGATTTAAATAAATACATTTTTCCTAAAATTTCACTTGCACAGAAGACGATGCAATCAATCATTCAGTAAATAAATAAATAACCTTGGCTTTGTGCAAGTTAAAATTTCCTGATGTTGTAATGATTCGTAATGATGTTGTCATTTGCAGGAAAGCCGGTGTTAAAATCCAAGAATAAAATGTTTTACTGTAATGTTTTCCTCTCAGCTGTTGTGAATGATCACAGCGGGAAGGGGCGTGGCCGTTCTCTCTGCGCTTCTCTGAGTGGTCACGTCAACTATTATCGCAGATGACAGGGTGGGTGGGCGGAGCCGGCGTGCATGTGGCTGTTACGAGCGGAAAGCTGATTGGCTGACACGATGAAGGCAAGCGTATCCTCTAACGCCATTGGTTGTTTTTGGCGGTGGGCGGGATCTTTCGGCTGGGCTTCGTAACAAATGTAGACGCAGCAGCTGCGCTGCACAGAAGACCGAGCAATCGGCTTATAGAATAGAGCTGCGTTACAAGCTAAAGTAAAAAAACGGGTATTTAATTTAAAAAAAAAATAATAATAATTTGTAATAAATATAAATGTACATTCGGAAACTAATGGACTGCTAATATTGATATTTTGGCGCGTTTCTGTGCAGATCGGCGGCCGTTATTGTAGCAGCGCGCGCGAGACGGTGGATTTACCTCAGAGAAACCGAACCGAACACCGCGGATAATTCACCGGAATATTACGTCTTTACGGTGAGCAGGAGAACCGTTCACCACACACCGTCACCCGCTCGGTTCACAGATCACGGGGTTCTCGGATGGAGCGGAACACCGAGGCGCGGAGTCACGGATCGCGGTCCCGGTGTGAGGAGCTCCTCCGCGGCGACGCGTCCATGAACGTATCGATCAGCTCCACCACCGGGAGCCGCTTCGAGCTGTCCGTTCCGCTGGAGGAGACCGTGGAGGGGCTCAACCGGAGACTGTCCGAGAAGCTCCGGGTTCCGAGGGAGCGACTGCTGCTGCTGCACCGAGACACGTGAGTCCGGGATCCGGTCAAACTCCGCTTCTCTTGATCTCAATCGGTTCTTTTGGTCGCTTCCTTTGGCTCTTCGAGTAACGTTAATCTAAATCACAACATCAGGGCTGATGTCTTACTAAAGGAAAATATACAGTCCTGCGAGGATTTTAAACTGGTTTTGGAGGCGAATGTTCCAGGTTTCTGCAGGTCTTAACAATGATTTAATTCGTCTCTCCACAAATTAAGGCCTTAAAAAGGTTTTTAAATCCGATCAGAAAGTCTTAAATTCATAAACGTTGCGTGCACTACAAAAAACAAACGAAAAAAACAATGTTTTCCAAAGCAAATATCTAATCGAGAGTAACTTGAAATGCAAAATGGAGATACGTCTGAGAAACTGAACCGAAGTGAGTTCCGTCTTAAGAGCAAGCATCTGTTTATGGGGCATGAAAACTTGTTTTTCTTTAGAGTTGAGTTGAATTTTGAGCCCATTCGCAGATTTTTATGTGTTTGCTTTAAGCTTAAACTCAAGTATTGTGATCTTAAAGTACAGTGAAAGTTATTCTGTGATTGGATCAGAGATAATTAAGCCCTTAAATTCTTCTTCTTTGTTTTTTTTTGGTAAAATTAATTAACTAAAACTAATTTTGAAAGATTTTAAAACGTTTGAGTATTTATATTACAGATCATTGGGCTTGAGTTTCCATATTGACCTGTTGTGTTCCCTTCAGTTGTATTCCATACATTTTCTTTACTAGGTCTTAAAAAAGGTTAGAAATCCTGATTATCTCTTGTTGAGGAATCATACAGTAAAAGACAAGAACATAACATTGCAAAATTAATCAATTATGAAACCTATTCAATTTCAGCTGTAAAGCAGCTCTGCAGGGTCATTATTACACTCCGCTCTTCTCATCTGATAGTGTCCGTGCAGTTAAATCGATGATGATGATGATAATATAACTGAATATTAATTGCTGAAATTATTAGCATTAGATGTGTTTCAGCAATTCATTCCAATCTGTTACAGTCAAGATTACTCCACAAACAATATAATGATGAAGCTATCAGATGTTTATTCAGAAAAGCAAAGCATACAGAACTGAAACCCTCTCATGAATGCCCTGATGTA
Organism: Onychostoma macrolepis; assembly: GCF_012432095.1. Lineage (NCBI taxonomy): Eukaryota > Metazoa > Chordata > Actinopteri > Cypriniformes > Cyprinidae > Onychostoma > Onychostoma macrolepis. The sequence goes on from NC_081156.1 coordinate 35,962,648, forward strand.
TCTGTCAGTTCTGGAGAGGTGCATGATGGGAAACATCAGTGATTGTGTTCTCCGTCTGCAGGAGGTTAAACTCAGGGAAACTGCTGGATTTTGGTGTGGTTGACGGAAGCAGACTGACGCTGGTGCCCACGGTCGAAGCCGGACTGATGGTATAAACCTCTTCCTTCTCAGAAATCATTTAAAGGCCTAAACTAAATGCTTTGGCTTTAAGATGTCATGCATGCGTTGGAGTGCATCTGTTGAGTTTGTGATGTTGTTGTGTGTTTGCAGTCGCAGTCGTGCCGCTCGGAGCAGTCGGTCCTGCAGGCGCTGGAGACTCTCACAGACGCTCAGGTGAAGCTCTCGCTGCGGTCGCGCACTTCCTCTTCTACCAGAACACGCTCATTCACAAGAACTCACATAATCACTATTCTAATGAGTGCGCCTTTCCCACCAGCAGCTGAATTTAACCAGTGAAAGACGCCCACACATACACACGCACTCATTCAGAATAAGCGGTGGGGGATTCTGAATAAACAGCAGTAACGGGCCGGCACTTTTCATGAATGTTCTTCAGTGTTACGAAGGATTTGCATGTAAGCAAATCAAACAGCTGCTCTTTTGGCGACAAGCCTGTTTAAATCAGTGTGCATGTGTGCTTTACAGACGCTCACTGTAAAAGTGACATTTGACGTTTATCAGATTATTAACCTACGTAAACTAAATTAGATGAGCAGAAACGTTTCTATTTTTGAGTTTTAGCCCCTGCATGTGGCACCTACATTTGTGAAACCATATGTGCATTATATATATATATGTGTGTGTGTGTGCGCGCTCCGCCCCATCAGCGGGTCTGTGCGTCATTTTGGCAATGCTTAGCTGTTTGATGTCAGTTGTGTGTGTGTGTGTGTGGTTAGACTGAAGAATGATAGATGATTTCCTAGAACAGACGCATGTCAGGCTCTTATTATAAGCGGCTCTGAATCTCATGAAACTCATCCGGCTCTCGTTTCTACTCTTTGAGGAACCGTAAAAGTCAGTGTGTCAGAGAACATCCCGAGCTCTCTGTTTTGGCGCTGTAGTTTAGTGGAGCACACGTTCACGCTGCTGCGTCTGTGCAGTAATGCACTGTTTTGCAGTTATCTGCTGTTAGATGTGGTCGGTGATGCTGCAGGTATTTTTAGCCTGGAAATCCTCATGTGAAGTGTGTTAGAACAGCCTGACGCTCTACCTGTCTGTGTGTCTAGACGCCTTGTGCATGCGTGTGTGTGCATGCATGCGTGTGTGTGTGTGAGTGTGGGTGCGGTGCTTCAGGAAGTTTTTTTTTTTTGTCAGGTTTGAGCGTGTTTTTCTCGGTCTCTGATGTTTTCTGAATGAAAGCGGGTCTCACATTAAGAGCGTTAGACGTTGTAAGTGTTCACTGTAAGAGCAGCACACCCTCATCATTGAAAACAAATGGTCTAAAGTCAGCATGAAATGCATGTTCTCAATGCATGTCACGGGTCTTATTGTGAATGATTCATCCGTGCATTTTTTCAGTATTGTTGTTTACTTTAATCTAATTGTTGTAACCTGCTCTTCCTGTGGCATGACTCACTTTGTCTCTGTATGCCGGTTCAGTCAGTCGCATTCAGATCTGCGTCCATACACTGCCAAAAAGCGTCCATTTCAATATAAACACTGCAAAAAATGATTTTCTTACGCATTATTTTTGTATTGTTTTCCGGCACAAATATCTAAACGATCTTAAATCAAGATATATTTATTGGAGAAGCAACATGACAAGATATTAATTTTGTTTTTTCCATTTTTATTTATTTTTTTAAATGTAGCAAAATTAAGTGAGTTTTTGCTTGAAACATGGAAAAAATATTTGCCAAAATGGTCATAAAAAAATAAAATAAATCTGACTCCATTGGCAGGTATTTTTTGTTGTTTTTAGCAAAAACTCACTTCATTTTGATACATTTTTAAGATAAATTTTTTTTGTTTCTCATGGAAATGTGTCTAGATTTAAGAATGTTTTAATATTTGTACTGGTAATCAAGATAAGAAATTATTATTATTTTTTTTTCCTCACAGTGCAGTGCTGACTTCACAAATCCGATAAAATCAAGTCCTGTCCCACTTTTTCTTTTCTCATTTTTAGCCATCTCGTTCTGAAATCCATCACAATGCAGCAGTGAATTCATTTGCAGCTTCCATGCCAACATTAATATCTGCTTAGTTTGCTGCATCCTCGCGGTTTTCATCCAGGTCCTGTGGTCTGTTTATCCCTCACGGTTATTGTAAAGCTCCTACAGTGTCGTCTTGCTGTCGGGGGAATCTCTGGCCTTTCCAGTCAGCGTGATTGGAAATCATTTGCTCTTAATAGCTCTGTGCGGTGAGGGAGCAGACCTGCGGATCAATAGCGCCTCAGACAGAAGATGCTCTCCTAGCCACTTCAGCATTGATCTCTGGAGCTCGATGGTCATTAACCTCAGCTATCAGGAAGGATAAGGAATATGTTTACAGACAGTCTCCGCCGTGGGATATGGTTTTTTGGTTGTTTGAGGGAAGGAAATGCCACCTGAAAGCATCTGCTTTGTTATTACTGAGAAATTGATTGGATTGTGAAAAGTGTCTCTATATGAAGTGCTTGGGACACTACAGTGACTGAATGTGCATAATAAGAGCAGGATTGAATGGCAGATATTTGTGTTTAATGGATGTCGTGTGAGTGTTTGTGGGTCGTGAGTTCACAGCTCTGAGCGGTTTAAACACACGACAGACGTGTTCGTGATCTCCAGCCTTTCATTAGCCGCCTGTCTTTGTGATTGAAGTGCTCAGAGTCGTGACTCACCAGAGAGACGGCTCCGTTTCATTTCGCCACCTCGTTCACATCACATCCACTTACACTACAGGAATGCTGTGTTTCACTGACTCGCTTACTACTGCCTGAGAATCTGATCATTCTGCCAATGTTTAGCATTCTAGTTTTGCATTGCATTTACACACATAACTGCTACTGACTGCTCCATCTCTGATGATTGTGCCAATGTAGTTTACAATCAGTGATTATAAAAAAATCTTTAAATATTATATTTTTGTTTGATATTGACAGCTATTTGGGGATATATCACATTACAAATGTTGTTGTTTTTTTTGGGACCAGTTTTAAAGTTTTATTTATTTATTTTTGTTCCTGAAATCCACCCTTCTTCTGGGATCAGAATATTTTTTATTTATTTTTTTGGATCAAAAGTATCTGAATTCAGAATCCTTTTCTTTTGAACAGCTCATTTTCAAGATTTGATCCAACCTGATGGCCAGAATCTGATCAGATTACTTTTGAACAACTGGTCCCTGGAATCTTTCAAATGCACAAAAGCTTCTTTATGGAAAAGATTATTAAAATATTCTTCACACTAAGAAAATATGGTTAGAGCTGTTTACCGAAAGGTTCTTTGTAAATCAAAAATAGTTCTTCTATGACATCGCTGTGAAAACGCCTTTATTTTCAAGAGTGAAGTCCGAGGTTCTTATTGCAAGCTGGTGATATTTCTGGAAAAATGGCATTTAATTACTCATTTGACTTAGACTCTTCTAATTTGTCATAATGGTGCTTGGATTTGTTGCAGTTTAAAAAGCATAAACCGTATTTATGGTTTTTCCAGTCTTAAATCAAGGCATATTTACTTAAGAAGCAAAATTACTTAAGTTTTGTTTTCTGAAAAAAATTATCAAAGTTAAATGGGTTCTTGTTTAAAACACAATTTTTTTTCCCATATCATGAAATGTAATAAAGCAAGCTTTTTAATGTTTTGTTTGAAAGGACATTGAAGGGTTAAAGTAATTGTTGGGCCCAGCAGGGTTCTGTTCTGCGATCAGAAGCAGGAAGATCATGTAATCTGCAGTGATCTTGAATTCGTGATGTTCTGAGAAGCAGAGCCTTGTTGTTTGCTGTTTCTCGCTCTGACTCCTGCGTCTGCTGAGGGGCAAAATCACTCGAGGCGTTTCTGTGAGTCAGGAGTGTGTTAGTTTCGGGGTTTTGAGAACTCGCTCACTCATCTGCATACCAGCCGCTCTGATGTACAGTAAACCGCTCTAAACCGGACTCCTCGGGCTGGTGCTGAGAGATGTGCTGACGTAACACATGTCAGATTGCCACACTCCGAGCTTCTTGTAATCAAGGGTTGGGTGTTTCCTCCTCGTTTGCTGTTTTCCAAACCGTTGTTCAGTGCACAGTCAATATGTGATCAGTCCGGATTCATGTCACAGTCCACCTCCTCTAGTCTGAAGACTTGAGTACAGCGCTTCTCTAAGGGTTTTTACTGCAGGATATTCACTTATAAAGTAGTGACAGTCAAACCACAACAAAAATATCTTCCTTTTTAGACGTTAAGTCTGTAAAAGATGTTTATTTTACTCTAATTATGCACCAATATATGGTTTATTATTTGCATTTTGAGTCACTTTTTACAAGAGGGTCTCATTTATTAACATCAATTCATTAACTAACAATCAACATATCTTACAGCATTTATTAACCTTTTTTTAATGTTATTTAAAAAAAAAGTAGATTTTTTTTTTTTTAATATTTATATTTTCAGTTTTTATTTAAAGTTTTAGTAATTTTTCTTTTTTTTGTAAATGTCAATAGTTTTTTTATATTTTATGTTAGTCAGTATTATTATTTTTTCAGTTTTACTTATTTTAGTACATCAGATTAAAGTAAATGAAAATGAGAGCTGTTTGTTTCCCATCAAAATAGCCATCAAAAAATTTAAAAAAATCACATTTATTGTTTAACTATAATAACCCTGGTTCATGTTGGTTCTCAATGCATTAACTAATGGTAACAGATACAACTTTAGATTTTAAAAATGTGATGGTAAATGTTGAGACTAACATTTAACTACATTCTACATGCTGTAGCAGTGTTGTTCATTGTTGGGTCATGTTAAAGTATGTGAACAAATGAAAGCATACTGTGACGTTTGCGTTTCATGTTCTCTGCCATCCATCAGCACAGATCTGCTGTTTGTTGTGACGCGTCAGCTGCATTGCACTGCCTTGCAAAGTACCAGCCCACATTTTCTGAGAATTTAGTTTCCCAGACTGCTGTGCTGCTGGTCTTCACCCACACCGGTGACTGATATCAGAGACTGCAGCGTCACGCAGGCCCACTTCAGTTCCCGAGCCCAGCACACCAACACCTGACCTTTACACCAGAGCTCAGCGCTCGTCAGCGCTCCGATCATTAGAGAGTATTAGTGAGTAGATTCATGTGCTCTCTGAGCGTCTGCCTCATGAAGGAGAGCGAGATGTGACGTCACTCATGGACTTAAGAACGCGCCAGGCCTCCCTCGGCCGTTCAGTCGTCATCTCCTCCAGCGGATTGAATCTACAGGAGCGGCTCCTCATCAGAAGCTCCTGTGGTTTGGGCGATGCATGTGAAACCTCAGCGCTGTTGATATCTGAATCAGACTCTGGGGATGTTGGTTTCTCTGGTTTGTTATTGCTCTACAGATGCAATCATGTTTCCATCACCCTGTTTTTATGCGCATTTTGAAGTTTCGCATCAAACGAGTGATGCAAACACCAAATTTCGAATAAAAATCCCTTAATTCGAAAAAGTGTTTACTCTCGCTTGAGGAGGTTTTTGACGTGCGAAAAAGGGTTAATGTGAAAAATGGGAGATGGAAATACATTTGCTGAATAAATTCCACCATGCGCATCAAAAAAGTCATGTGAATTTGTACTGGAAAACAAGACCGTGATGTCAATACCTGTTTGATTGAAGTCAGAAGATGATGTGCTACTAAATGAAAGTCTCATTAAAGTCTGTCAATCATCTCATTTTGTGTGCAGGTCAGTGACTTCCTGTCGGGACGGTCCCCGCTGACCCTTGCCCTGCGTGTGGGCGATCACATGATGTTTGTGCAGCTCCAGTTGGCGGCTCAGGCGTCTGGAGGACAGCCATCCCTTTCCAGGGTTCCTGCGGGCCCCAACCAGACGCCTACAGGGGCCATCAGCAGTGGAGACCCCTCAGTCTCACAGCAGCGGCAACAGGACGTCTTTAAGAGCCGCACTGCCCCGCCCTCATCTCATGATTGTCACGCCCACAGCACTCAAAGCCCCGCCCCTGCTCCGCCCTGCATTCAGGTAAGACACGACTGTAGAGCTGCTCCAGTCTCTCCTGTCGAACTGTTTGATTAATACTGTTTTTATTGTATTTATTATATTAAATCCTAATGCAAATAGTGGCCTTTAATAGGCAGCAGTAATGTGTTACAGTGGAGTAGCAATAAATGTTTAAATACACATTTCTCACAAATATAGAAACAGCACTAAAAGATTCTAAGTGTGAAAAAGGGTGGAAGTTCATCTAAAAATAGAAGTAAATCTAGTCCGATAGCAGCACTTACTCACTCTTGTCCTCGCCTCATAACCGTGTAAAGTCAGTGAATGTGAATTCAACAAGCCCTAACATCTCAAAACAAATTTCAAACACTGGAGTTATGTCTGTAATGAGTCACTGAAGAAAGGAGCATTTAGAGACTTTACAGCTCAAATAATGCTGATTACTGAGTCAAAACAAACAGAAAATATAGCAGCTTCATATTTGTGCTGTAAAAGCCTTGATGAATAAAAGTGGTTTACTTTTGAGCAGCTCCAGTATTACGGAGACAGTTGCAAGGTTATTGTAACTAACTAAAAAAAGATTTACTTGAAAGAAAATAAATGTTACCTGAAATATTTTAAAATATTAAAAACCATAACTTATTTCATTTTATTTCAATATTTCTTATTCCATTATTTTTCATAATGTTATCATAGGTAACTAAAATTAAAAACATTTTAAAAAATGTTTGCTACTTGAAATGAAATAAACCTTAACTGAAATAAAATATATATTTAAAAAAATTATTTCTGTTAGTTGCCAAGACTATTTAAAATTAAAATTTGAAAGTTTATCTTTACTAAAATAACTAAAACTAAACCAAAAATTAAAATTTATAAAACCTATATGAACATGTTAAAAACAAAAACTACTAAAAATGACAATGTACAACAAAATTACTAAAACTTTAACTAAAATTAAAATGAAAACAAAAATTTAATTTAAAATATTAACAAACTATAATAGTATATGAATGATTGTTCATTAATTAATAATGAATTTCAGGCTGAAGGCAGCACTCAGAGCCCCAGACAGCGATGCAAACCCGGCGCCGTCATCGAGAGCCTGGTCAATCACGCGCCGGGAGTTTTCTCAGGAACCTTCTCAGGTAAAGCGTGGCTTCATCAGGAGAATTACAGCAGAACAAGCTGCTGGTCTCGACCTCACTCTGACCTCTGCCCTCCTCAGGTACTCTACAACCCACCCTTCAGGACAGCAGCGGGCGTCCTCGCCGCGACATCAGCACCATCCTGCAGATCCTCAACGACCTCCTGAGCGCCACACGGCTTTACCAGAGATCTCCTACGACGCTGACGCACCTCCGCTGCCCTCCGGCCACTCCTACCTCACACACACACACGCCTCCACCCTCACCTACCTCGCCTCCACCCTCACCTACCTCAGACCGGCCGCGGCCACAGCCACCTGCACACCTGCGCAGGCCCTCCGGTGAGTGTGTGTGTGTGTGTGTGAGAGTGAGTGATAGCGGTGTAAGAAAATACCGATACACGCGCGTATCACGATATTTAGTTTGGCGACACTGTATCGATTCTCAAAAACGGAATATCAATATTTAAAAAAAAAAAAAAAAAAAAAAAGAAAAGGCATACAAGACTCATGGCAGTTGTTTCGTTTTGAGTTCATATCCCGACTGCTAGATGGCAGTCTTCATCTCTGAACTTAAACAGTGACAGGAAATACTAGCACTAGGGCACGCCACAAATGTTAGCGTTAATATAGTTCGCTGCCAGTAGTGGAGGATGAAAGAATTGTTCCAGCTCTTGTTTCGGTTTTAATTTCTGTTTTAATTTCACATTCAAAATATCTGTTCATTTTAAAATAATTTCAAATATCAGTATTTAATGTTTTATGTTTAAAATATCAAAACATTATGCATTTGTAACTGCAGGTTAAAGCACTCCATGTCCCTCTAAGCTGCATTAAACTGTGTAAATGCATCTAAATGCCACTTCAGATGCAACTTCTGCAAAGATTAATTTTGTTGATACTGCATTTGTTTGGTAACGGTCTAAATGTCTTATTATTCTAACTGACTGATTAAATGTAAATTTGACTCAAGATGCATACTTTTAGAAAAAAATTGCTAAAATTGCCCATAAAAGTTAAAAATCAATTTAAACTTGTATGAAAATATTAATTTCTATCACTGATGTGAACTGACCACACAGAATATGAAGAATATCAAAAACTGCAACTGTCCACGGTAGTCAGATATCAGCACAATAACACACTTGGCAAAATATCGTCTAATTATCACTATCAAAAATCCCAAAAATATAGAGTTTTTTTTCAATATCGCACACCCCTAGTGCGTGTGAGTGCGTGAGAAGTCACATTCAGACAGCTGATTATTTTCACCCTTAAAGAATCCTGGATTTGGGCGAATCTCATGAAAACAGCTCATATTTCACCCCAAAATCAAAAGAATATGTATATTGTTTTTCATATAAAGAAAATGAAGCCGTAGAAAATATTTAGTCCAAAAACTCATTTTAAATGAAAACAAAATCTAAACTTCGCATGGAAGTGTGTGAGAGATTCTGTGTGTGTGTGTGTGTGAGATTCAGCGTATGAGCACGTGTGTGAGCGTGAGCATGGAAGTGTGTGTGAGTGTGAGAGATTCCGTGTGAGTGTGTGTGTGATGGTGAGAGTTTTGTTTAGGGTTAAGGAAGAGAATATACAGTTAGAGTATAAAAATCATTGTCAATGGAGAGTCATCAAACACAGTCCCTGTGTGTGTGTGTGTGTGTGTTTTCCTGGCAGCAATGCAAATGATCTGCGGTGAGAATTCATTGAGTTGCTGCAGACCGCTCTATATGCATGCGCACACACACACACACAGAGGAAGAGGAAGTCATATTCTGACTCACAGTTTTTTCTAACTTTACACACTTCTCATTTTCTCTGATTCATTGCTTGGCGTGTGTTTGGTCATTTGTGTCTTGATTAGGGCTGCAACTAACCATTATTTTGATGATCGATTAGTTGGTCAGATTATTTTTTCGATTAATCGGATTTTTTTAAAAAAACTAATTTCTTTTCTTTTTTTTTATTGACAAAACACTATTCCACATTCTGCCCAATGTCCTTCAAAGAAACCTGCCAACTGAATGCTATGAAAACATACAGTGCTTAATTTATTAGACCACCTGTCATAATAAAGAGAAAACACACATATTTTAGGAATCTGTCAAAAAAAATTGGTTAAATCTAAAAATGTTATTGTCATTTATTGGGCAAATAACAAACTGAAACAACTAAATGGTATTTATTCACATAACAACAAAAATGGCCTCCTATGCCTTTCATAACAGCTTTCAGTGCTGATATTGTTTATGTATTTTTTGACTGTCATTGGGTATCTGGAAAAAAAAAACACTATAAAGCGCTTGACAAATAAAGATGAATAAAATCACAAATGCAGTGTTAACCAACAGGTGAGGAATGTTCTGCGGGAACACGCGTTCACTTTGATCACAGTCACGTCTTGCTGTGATTTCTTTATCCTGTAATAAGGCGGTTATATTTATATTCAACTGGGCAGCATGGATCACGTCCTTCTCCCGCAGCATCTCATTCGGTTTTCTCCACGGTTTTTATATGCATTTTGTCCATAGAAATGCATTATTCAGTGCTGTAATTTGACGTGACCGGCAGAAGTCGGACGTGCACTGTGGGCAGACCCGACTAATCGATAATGAGAATCGTTGTCAATTATTTTCATTATCGATAATAATCGATTTCATCGATTAGTTGTTGCAGCCCAAGTCTTGAACTGTAACATTCAGCATCAGATCTAGGGATGTAACGGTATCAATTTCTTATCACGATTATAGTGACAAAAATGATCACGGTTATCAGTATTATCATGGTATTGTTAAAATGTGCTGGAGATACATCCTTAATCAGATCAGATTTAATACAAACACACGCTGCTTCGTCAAAGCTCAGACACGCCTCTGAAATCTGATTGGACGAGCCGCTGCGAATAAATTATACACTCAGTCATGCCTCTGTAAACCATTTCGCTGATGAACTCGAAGAATGTAATACAGATTGTTTCAAAGCAGCTTCACAGAGATAAACAGGAAAATTAATATTAATGTTTCATACAATGTTCATCATCAGTTATAAATTAAACCATTTATTATTTTTATAGTGAATAAAAACTATATATAAACACATTAAAAACTAAAACTACTAGAAATGACAAATGCTCAAATTACTAAAACTAATAAAAAATGAAAAATATAAAAACTAAGTAATTCAGTGGTACTAAAATAACACTTAAGTGCTAAAATAACTAAAACAAAAAAATATATAGACTTAGACGCATCGAAATTCTATTGTTCATCATCAGTTAATTAAACTTGATTATTTTGATAAGAAAAACTATAAAAACACAGTAAACTACTAAAAATGACAATGTTGATTCTGTTCATCAGTGTATTGTTGAACACTGGTGTATTATTTTAGGACAACCTCTTAAAATATGATTGTCACTGAAATGGCATGTTATAATGTTGTTTTACCGCGGTATGGGTTGTCAGACGCGGCTCTGCTTGGTTTCTCCTGTCTGAGCTCTGAATGAGACGAGAGCTCTCAGAGGTCAGCCGCGGGGTCACTCCGGGCTCTGGGCTTTCAGAGGGTCACGACCCTGATAGTGAACATTAACCAGCCACTGCTGACCTTATACACACACACACACACACACACACACTCGCTCTTATCTCAACACAGTCTTTCCAGCACACAGGCTGCATGAATTATTCAGCTTTGCTCAGGCACACTTGGGCCCTCAGGGGCCTCCAGGAGCCCCGCAGCACCGCGTCCCTGTGTGTGTGTGGAAACATGCTGATGAAGCATCAGTGATTCATGGGTCAGCAGCTCTGGAAGAACAGAGCTGGACTCTGGAGGACGCGCAGGTTTACACAGGAATCTCGTGAACGTGTGCGCGGCTCATCTTTCAGGCCTGTTTTTAGGAGCATTGAGACTTTGAGTTTAATTCTCATGACGGTTATATGTCTGGATGTTGTTTTTTACTCCGAGGTTAACTGTGGTCTGAACGTGTTTCCTGAGACTCGCTGTGAGATATCTGATGTTTATTTGTTGTGAATGTAAAACTGAAAGTGTTCTGAGTGTATGTGAGCATCAGCTCTTCCTGTATGCTGACCCGCATCTTTTCATCTGTATACACGTCTTATTTTAGTATCACTGACATACCTTTTTTTTTTTATTTGTATTTTTTTTTATATATATATATATATAAGTATTTAATTTTTTTTTTTTTTGTTTAATATATAAACTAATTCTAAATGGTAATAAAATCTATAATGTATTATAAAATGCTCTAAATATATAATTACTAAAGACTACTTTTATTAAGAAAAGATTAATTGTATTTTAAAGAATTAACTATTTTATTTGTCTGTTTTACACACACACGCATATAATACACTGTTTTATTTGTAATTGAATATACTTCATATAAAATAAACTAATTCTAAATATTAATAAACTAATGTGATTTTATTAAATGTATTTTTGAAAAATATTATTTATGAACTAATTTATTTAAAAGTAGAATATTCTAAATGTATTATCATTGAATTATTAGAGTTATTAATACAATTTAATAGTCTTTTTTTTTTTTTTTCTAACATTTTTTTTTTTTTTTTTTATTTTAGTACATCAAGTTAAACTAAATTAAAATGAGAAATGTTGCTTTGGTAACTAGCTGAAGTAAAAAAAACTATTTTTCTTTTTGTGTGTATGTGTGTGTGGTTTTAATTTTATTTGAGTAATAATAGCATGCTGACTGCACAGGCTCTGTCTGGTCTGTAGTGTAATATTCCGCTCTGAGTCAGCGGCGTGTCTCTGTAAACGTGCTTGGATCTGTTGTTGTTTGCGTAAGGTCTGATTCATCTCTCTGTCTCTGTATCAGGTGAGCGTCTGCGGCAGACGGAGAATAAAGCCATGCGCTGTAAGGTGGAGCAGCTGCAGCTCTTACTGCAGCAGAGGCGTCTGCGGAGAAAGGCCCGGAGAGACACGCGCGGCCCGTATCACTGGATAACCCAACGCCAGAACCGGTCCAGCGACGCGTCGCTCCGCCTGGACTACCAGGAGCCGGTCTGGAAGCCCGACGGCCCCGCAGACATCAACCCGGAGTTTGTCGTGGTTTGATGCACGCAAGAATGAAAGCGTGACACGACACGGGCATTAACGGCCGACTGACACGCAGTCCCTCAGGAGCCGCTTTAGGGCTTTCACGGTCGGTTTGCAGCGATTCTCAGTTCACTTCACGGATGTCACCAATCGCAGGATGTAGCATTTTCACATCAGGTGTTCAACTCGGTTACATGATGTTTTGCACACTTCACTTCTCTTCAGCATTATGAGATTTTTGATGCGTTTCAGAGGACAGACGTCAGTCTGAGATCACATTCAGACAGCTGATTATTTTCACCCTTAAAGAATCCTGGATTTGGGCGAATCTCATGAAAACGGCTCATATTTCACCCCAAAATCAAAAGAATATGTATATTGTTTTTCATATAAAGAAAATGAAGCCATAGAAAATATTTCATCTAAAACTCTCGTTTTAATTGAGAACTAAATCTAAAAATAGAAACCATGTCTTATTATCAATAAATACTATATTATCATTTATTAGTGAAAATTTTTCACAAACTGTAATTTATTTTAAAAAAAGAAATTCTAAATTAATACCAACTTGTAGTAATTTTTTGGTTTTTTTGTATTTGTGTGTTTTTAATGCATTTTTGTTTCTGTTTGTTATTTTTGTACATCAAGTAAAACTTGAGATATAATTTTTTTTTTTTTTTTGTGCTTAAAAATAGGCTTTACTACTTTATGAAAAATACGAAAAAATGCTTTTAATTCTGGGATGAAATATGACCTGGACATGTTTTGTGAGATTTACCCACATTAACTGAATAAAGAGTCATAATGCAGCATTTTGTTGTGGATTATTTCTGAAGTCTCTCAGACGGTAGCCGGTGTCTGTTTGTGTGGTTTATTTGAGTCAGACACTGAATCTGGACACGGACTGTGTTTCTCACGGACAAACCTCTGATCTGGAGTCGAGGGCGCGTCCGAGTCATTCTGAAAGCTGAAGTAAGGCTTTCAGATTTGGTTCTTCTGCTGGACCGCGTGTGAAAGAAGACGTTTGCTGTGATTTGTTCCGTGGCCTTATTTCATCTGTAAGGAACAGTGCTGTGTGTGGATTCCCTGAACTCTCCTGTGAACAGAATGTGGAATGACGTCTCTCTGAAGATCGTGATCTGATGAGTGATTGACAGCGTCTGCTCTCACACTGGAGTTTGATGAAGCTCCTCACGTCTGTCTCGTTTTGTCTGTTTGCAGCACAAATATCTTCATGTATCAGATGGCTGTCATCGCTCGGCGTGAAGCAGGACTTCAGGTTCACGTCGTCTGTCGTTTCAGAAAAGTGTGTAGCACATTCATACGACTGTATTAATTTATAAACTCATCTGGTTACTGTGAAACATTCTGTGCTTTAGTTTTTTGTCGCTTTTCTTTCTTTCTCATGTTTGTGTTTTTGTCACAGTGTAAACTATAGCGTTCAAAATGAAGATGCAATAAATTTGTGGCTTGTAATTTAGTTTTTATTTCTTTTTAGGAAATAAAGTAAGGTTAAAAATGTTTGCTAGCGTTTTTCCCTCTGACATATTAATTGTTAAAAAGAAATTAAAATGTGCTGAAATGCTGCATTGCATCAGTGTCTCAGCAGTGAATGGGTGCCGTCAGAATCAGAGTCTGATAAAAACATCACAATAATCCACAGCACTCCAGTCCATCAGTTAACATCTGGAGAAGACAAAAGCTGAAACTTCCAGCATTAAGATGGTTTTTAACTAAAATATGAGTCTATAATAACGCTTCCTCCTTTGGACGCTCATTCTGACGGCACCCATTCACTGCAGAGCATCCATTGCTGAGCCTAAAAACATGGAACGGCAATATTTAGATTTATTCATTCAGCAGATGCTTTTCTTCAAACTGTCTTACAAAAGAGGAACAAAAGCAATTAGTCACTGCTGATGGTGTTTGTATGAAGCGTCAGTTAGTCTGGTTTTGTCTGGTCTAGACGGCGGTGAGTCACGTGACGCCGCTGATGTCGAGTGTGTGTTTATCACAGGTGTGTTTGTCAGCCGTTGGTTTGATCTCCGCGGTTTCACTCTGCGTTTGTTGGTAAAGCAGGATCTGAAACAGAAAACGATGAGTCTGACATTTGGAAACACCACACACAAAAACAACAGCGTGTCGCTTCAAATTACTGTCCTTTTAGTATCGTTCATATACTGTTACAGGTTTTGGCAATATTTTGAATTAGTGCTAGTTCTTAAAATGTAAACGTTTCTCTTTTTTTATATTTTCTGTTTACACTTTAAATTTAAAGTTCTAGTAGTTTATGTTGTGTCTTGCTTTTATTATTATTTACTATGTTTATATAGTATTAATTTTTAGTTATTATAATTATTTAGTTGTTGTAATTATTTAATAATTATTTAGTACTCAAAAGAAAATGAGAAATGTTGCATTGGAAACTAGCTGAAAAAAATGTAAAATTTAATTTCAAGTAACAGAAATGTTTTTAATTTTAGTTAACAATAAAAACCCTGCTTCAAAACACAATGTAGATTAACAGACGCAGAAACCTTCCATGATCTGGACGTAACTGTGGATGAACGTGGATTTACTCCAGACTTTATTCAGAAAACGAATGTGAAATCAAGCTTAAAAAGCTTTTCTCAAATGCTAAGTGAAAGGATGTTTTTAAATCTTCTTAATATTGTTTCGTCAAATTAAATATTATATGAGTGGATTTATTTGACGTTTGATATGAGTTTCAAACGGTGTGATTTGTTTCTGTACAACACTGAGCCGCACTTGAGATAATGAAGACGCAAAGCTCATGAAAACACAGACATAGTCAGTCTGTTCACCAGAAGAACGTCATCTTGAAGGAGTCTTCCTGGTTAAACTGGTTTAAGAGAAAAAAAAGATCACCCAAAAATAAAAATTTGGTTATTATTTACTGTGTCATATAGTTTATTTCTATGCACACTGCAAAAAAAAATATTTAATATATATATATATATATATATATATATATATATATATATATATATATGTGTGTGTATATATATACCGTATTGTCCCGAATATAAGACGACCCCCCTTTTTCCAGATGTACCTGTTGGAAAAAGGCTTTTTGAAAACCAAATCTTGTTTTTTTTGTTTTTCTCTCTCTGTAAAACACATTTATTCTTAAATTATTTTCATATTGCATATTTTTCCAATTCTAATTTTTGTTTTGAAAGTATGGTAAATACTGGTAAAATGCTGGCGTTTTTGGCGCCACCTATTGTTGTGGGTGTATTACTGACATGTCAAAGTCTAGACCCTGAATATAAGACAAACGCGTTTTTCAGATGTATTTCCAAGAAAAAACATTGTCTTATATTCGGGTCAATACGGTATATGTGTATATATATATATATATATATATATATATATATATATGTGTGTATATTTATGTGTGTGTATATATATATATATATATATATATATATACAGGTGCTGATCATATAATTAGAATATCATCAAAAAGTTGATTTATTTCACTAATTCCATTCAAAAAGTGAAACTTGTATATTATATTCATTCATTACACACAGACTGATATATTTCAAATGTTTATTTCTTTTAATTTTGATGATTAGAGTTTACAGCTCATGAAAGTCAAAAATCAGTATCTCAAAATATTAGAATATTTACATTTGAGTTTGAATAAATGACCATCCCTACAGTATAAATTCTGGGTATCTCTTGTTCTTTGAAACCACAATAATGGGAAGACTGCTGACTTGGCAATGATCCAGAAGACGAACATTGACACCCTCCACAAAGAGGGTAAGTCACAGAAGGTCATTACTGAAAGATGTGGCTGTTTACAGAGTGCTGTATCAAAGCATATTAAATACAAAGTTGACTGGAAGGAAGAATTTGGGTAGGAAAAGGTGCACAAGCAACAGGGATGACCGCAAGCTTGAGAATACAGTCAAGCAAAGCCGATTCAAACACTTGTGAGAGCTTCACAAGGAGAGAACTGAAGCTGGAGTCAGTGCATCAAGAGTCACCACGCTCAGACGTCTTCAGGAAAAGGGCTACCAAGCCACTTCTGAACCAGAGACAACGTCAGAAGCATCTTAACTGGGCTGTGGAGAAAAAGAACTGGACTGTTGCTCAGTGGTCCAAAGTCCTCTTTTCAGATGAAAGTAAATTTTACATTTCATTTGGAAATCAAGGTCCCAGAGTCTGAAGGAAGAGTGGAGGCACAGAATCCATGTTGCTTGAAGTCCAGTGTGAAGTTTCCACAGTCAGTGATGATTTGGGCTGCCATGTCATCTGCTGGTGTTGGTCCACTGTGTTTTATCAAGTCCACAGTCAACGCAGCCATCTACCAGGAAATTTTAGAGCACTTCATGCTTCCTTCTGTTGACAAGCTTTATGGAGATGCTGATTTCATTTTCCAGCAGGACTTGGCACCTGCCCACACTGCCAAAGGTACCAAAAGCTGGTTCAATGACCATAGTGTTACTGTGCTTGATTGGCCAGCAAACTCGCCTGACCTGAACCCCACAGAGAATCTCAAGAGGAAGATGAGAGACACCAGACCCAACAATGCAGAAGAGCTGAAGGCCACTATCAGAGCAACCTGGGCTCTCATAACACCTGAGCAGTGCCACAGACTGATCGACTCCATGCCACGCCGCATTGCTGCAGTAATTCAGGCAAAAGGAGCCCCAACTAAGTATTGAGTGCTGTACATGCTCATACTTTTCATTTTCATACTTTTCAGTTGGCCAAGATTTCTAAAACTCCTTTCTTTGTATTGGTCTTAAGTAATATTCTAATATTTTGAGATACTGATTTTTGACTTTCATGAGCTGTAAGCTCTAATCATCAAAATGAAAAGAAATAAACATTTGAAATATATGAGACTGTGTGTAATGAATGAATATAATATACAAGTTTCACTTTTTGAATGGAATTAGTGAAATAAACCAACTTTTTGATGATATTCTAATTATATGACCAGCACCTGTATATATGTGTGTATATATATATATGTGTATATATATATGTATGTATGTATACATATGTGTATACATATATATATATATATATATATATATATATATATATATATATATATATATATGTGTATATATATATGCATGTATATGTGTATATATATATATATATATGTGTATATATATATGCATGTATATGTGTATATATATATGTGTATATATATATATATATATATATATGTGTGTATATATATATGCATGTATATGTGTATATATGTGTGTGTGTGTGTGTGTGTGTGTGTGTGTGTGTATATATATATATATATAATTTTTTTTTCATTGCAAATATCTAAACATCCCTAAATCAAGATACATTTGCTTGAGATGCAAAATAACCCGAAGAAGTGATCAGATTTTTTGTTATCTGAGAAAAACATTGCATGTGCTTAAAACATGAAAAAAAAACATCAAATATCTACCAATGGGGTGAAAAAAATGAATAAATACAATAATAAAAAAAAAAAATTCAAAAAAAAAATTCAAACGTAATTTTTTTTTTTTTACCCCTATTGGCAGATGTCATCTCATCTAAAAACTCATCTAAGTGTGTGTGTGTGTGTGTGTGTGTTTGTTTTTGTCAATGTAAGTCATTTTGTTTCTCAAGTAAATGTAGATGTAGATGTTTGTATTGGAAAGCAAGACAAAAACAGGAACAGTGTTGGGGGTAACACATTAAAAGTAATGCAAGTTATGTCACTAGTGAAGTAACATGTTACTTTTTAACTTAGAAGGGGAAATATCTGAGTTACTTTTTCAAATAAGTGACTCCAGTTACTGTGTTTCTCATGTATTGACTGACAGCTCTGGTGAAATCAGGAGTAAGTGCAGAGCGTTGTGTGTGAACGTGATCTTACTGTAGTTCTAGACTAAATATCAACATGTGTTTACTCATCTCACCTGCACAAAAACACATTCAGTGTTCCTCAAAATCAATAAAACACTCAAATACAAACTGAGAATATTATACAAACCTGCAATAATTAAATATGTTAAATAAGACAAATATCATTTATGTATTTAATCGTATTTTATTAATCAATGTCTTTGCTGCTGTCCTTCGATGATCCAATTCAACCATACTAATAAGCATAAATGACACATTTGTGTTTTATTTTAGTTATTGCTGAATAGTGTTGAACTTTCTTCTCCTGCGTCATATTCTTCATGTGATTAGTTTGAGCGGCGCCCTCTACTGTACAGACGAGAATCTACATTTGCTTCAGTCTGAGGCGGATTCACTTCACTTTTGGTGTGAAAGGGCTTTTACATTTGTAAAAGAAGAACGTTTTTATATTAAAAACAAACAAGCAAGCCCTGCCCAGATTTAAAAAGTAACTCAAAACTAACGTAACACATTACTTTCCATAAAAAACTAATGTAATTAGTTACTTTTTTAGGGAGTAACACAATATTATAATGCATTACTTTTAAAAGTAACTTTCCCCAACACTGCTGAGGAAGTATTTTTTGCAGTGCAACACAAAAGCAGATATTTTGAGGAATTGTGCTTTTTCAGTCACAGTGACTGAAGATTGAAGCTCATAAGAGTCTTCTGATGCTTCGTGTTTAAAACAGACTGAATGCTGATCTGATTAGAGCTCTGTGAGTGACCGTGTGTGTGTGTGTGTGTGTGTGTGTACTGGTATATATGGTTTATGAGGACACAAATGTGTATAATAACATGGGTACTACAACGTAAACATGGTTTATGGCAGTGATCCTCAAATCTGGCTCACGAGATCCACTTTCCTGCAGAGTTTAGCTCCAACCTTGATCAAACTATCCTGTGACTTTCTAATGATCCTGAAGACATTGATTAGCACGCTCAGGTGTGTTTGATTAGAGTTAGAGCTGAACTCTGCAGGAAAGTGGATCTCGCGAGCCAGATTTGAGTATCCCTGGTTTACGAGGACACTTCCTGTGTCCCCGTAAAACAAAAGGCTTAAAAAACATACAAAACGGTGTTTTATGAAATTCAAAAATTGCCAGTAGTTTCCTGTAAGGGGTAGGTTTAGGTGTAGGGTTGGTGTAGGGCAATATGAAATTAAATATACTTTATTGTCCCTGGTAGGGAAATTTGGAGTAGACTCAAAACCAACATTCCAACATCACCTGGTACACCTAAAAATATAAAAAATACTATCATACATAATAAACATACACATCCATATACACCATCACAAATATCAGAAAGAAAAAGAAAAAAAACCCTGCTCCACTCGATGCTCCAGATTCAGCAGCCTGATAGATACAGGCACAAACTAATTTTTGAATCTGTTCAATTTACAACGTAGGTCCTGTACCTTCTGCCAGAGGATAACAGTTCATAGCTGGAATGTAAAACATGAGACAGAGGACTTAAAATCATTTTGGCCTCTTTCAATGTACAGTACATTGTTCAAAAAGAGACTGAATACTGGGATAGTCTTTTTGTCCAGCCATTCCATAGCAGTTCGTACAATACCTTGTATCTTTGTTTTAGATACCAGGTAGACAAACCATACCTAATGACACTTTCTAATACAGAGTGATAAAAAAGCAAGATGATTTTACTGTCAACACCATAAAACCACAGTCTACGTAAGAAATATAATCTTTGTGAAAGTCGTTCACAAACCCAATGGAACATGCGTATTCCATGTAAGAAATTTGTCAATATACACACCTAGATACTTGTAAGATTGAACTTGTGCAATTTCCTGACTGTAAACAAATACAGGTGTATGATCCCCAATACCCTTAGGATCAAAAATGATCTCTTCGGTTTTCTTTGTGTTCACTTTTAGGAAATTAACGTCACACCAATCAATAAATGACGTGATCTCTGAATAATAAATAGAAGAAGAGTCTTGCTTTTTCAGTGAACTTAGAATAGCTGTGTCATCAGAATACTTAAGAATGCAATTCTGTGGGTGCCTGTTAGAGCGCTCATTAGTGTACAGTGTAAAAAGAACTGGTGAGCTGACACAGCCCTGTGGAACACCAGTACTACAGTATTTATTTTTGTGACAAATGAGGACATAAATATGTATAATGACAAGAGTATGACAGGTATTACAAGGAGAAGGTGACTTTTCAGGACATTACCTCATGTCCCCACTTTTCAAAACGCTTATAAATCACACAGAATGGAGTGTATTGAACATCTGAAATAGCAGAAAGTCTCCTGTAAGGGGTAGGTTTAGGTGTAGGGTTGGTGTAGGGCAATAGCACATACAGTAAGTACAGTATAAAAACCATTGCGCCTATGGGATGAACCCACTTTTCACAAAAACAAACGTGTGTGTGTGTGTTTGAACATGAATGTGATTGATAACAGACACAGACTCATTGATTATAATACTGAAGGCTGTGAGGATGTGTTCCTCAGTAAACGGATCCATACTGACGTCTGACACGGGTTTGTAATAAACGCTGATGTTTCGTCGTGCTGCTCTCCTCTGACCCTCCACTAATGAGTAGATATTTATTCTTCAGTGATCAATAACACTCACATCGCTGTCTGATATTAGTATCCATGAGCCTTTGACCTCCGTCATCATCAGTCTGCAGGCCTGTGATTGGATGATCATCACTCAGCTGCTGCTATGGGTTATATATATATATATATATATATATATATATATATATATATACATATTTTATATATAAAATTTCAGCTACTCATCAACTTGATTTATTAAATCTAATTCAAAGTATTAATGAAAAGCATGACTTGTAAAACATAACATTTCACTCATATTCTGAAAGTAAATAGTTAATGAAAGTGCATGCACAAAGTGCATAAATATTTTCTTAGTTGAACTCTTTATTGATGCTTTTCACCAAAAGAGAAAGAAAAAAAGACAATAAAATGTACATTTGCAATTGCAAAAAAAAGTCAGAATTGTGAGATATTTTTATTTTAAGGAAACAAGCTTCCATTCTAATCAGTGTGTTGTGTTTAAACGTTTCTTTGTCATTTTATGAATTGATTAATTATGGTGTTAATGAACAGGGAAGCTGCTGTAATCTGAAGTGCTGCTGGTCTTCAGAGGAAGTGAACGCCGTTGGCGTCACCAAACAGGAAATGACCGTGAGTCTGTGATCTCAGACAGGAAGCAGCGCAGGCCTCGCTCTTACCCAACGTCCTGTGAGCTGATAGAGAAGAGGAAGTGGGGAGGAAAGAGGAAGCAGCGTCCATGTGACGCATCACATCCTGTCTATCTGACTGCCTGCCGGCGTCACGTGAGGGGTTTTCTCACACAAACACACATTTCATGTCCAAATATCCTTCAGTAATTAAAATATTTGTTCAGTACTGAGAATTATTACTATAACATATATTTTTGGACTATATACTATATCTCAGCTAACAGAGAACATTCTCAGAACAGAAATTTTCTTTCAGTAATGTTAATAATAGAATGTTTGTTCAGAGATATATGGTCTTTAATAATGTTCACAAAACATTACCATAAACACATTTGCATTCTTTATATATATATATTTATTTGCTTATTTCTTTTGTTCACAGAGCAGATGAACCTGATGTATTTTTTTTATTGACGTGAACTGATCTTGTTTTATGGAAGTTGCCATATTTTTGCCATGTTTGTGTGTTGAGTGAATGTCTGTGTGTCTGTGTGTGTGTCTGTGTGTGTGTCTGTCTGTGTGTGTGTCTGTGTCTGTGTCTGTGTCTGTGTCTGTGTGTGTGTGTGTGTGTGTGTGTGTGTGTGTGTCTGTGTGTGTGTGTGTGTGTGTGTGTGTGTGTGTGTGTGTACAAGACCCCGTCTAGCTGCTGCCTGTTATTCATCACGCTTGTAAAAAAGCCAGAGCCGAACTCAGGGGCATGACCATTAACCCTTGACCTTTGACTTCAGATACTTTGTCCCAGTGCTGTTGATGAAGGAGAGAGACACCAGAGAAAAGACCACATTTACACACAGTAGGTACACAAGTGTGTTTGGTGAAGTGTGTGCTTCTAGTATTCCCTACATTATGTCCCTAATAATAATAGTGTAATAATACTAGTAATTTTTGACCTTGTGGGCAATGTTCCCTCTAATTTTTTTTTTTTTTTCTTGCTGAGCAAAACTTTTCTCTATTGGGCGGACATTTCGGCCACCTGAGCAAAAACAGGGAGCACACAAAAACGTTTGTAACTTTTAACTTTAATGTGCTATTTATATTTAATTTGACCCTTGATGTAACTAAATAATTCAAATTTTAGGTTACTTGAGAAAACATTTTTTACATTATATAATACAATATATTATAATATTATATATAATAGAATATATTATTTACATTTACATTTAGTCATTTAGCAGACACTTATCCAAAGTGACTTATAAATGAGGACAATGGAAGCAAAATCAACAAAAGAGCAATGACACGCAAGTGCTATAAGTCTCAGTTCGCTTAACACAGTACACGTAGCAAGGTTGTCATTTTTAAATTATATAATAAATAAAAAGAAAACAGAATAGAAAAAGAATAGAGAACGTGAATTCTTATATAATTATCTAAACCTCCCTATGAAGTACAGTTTGCACAATACATCTGTGTGTAACTGTAAATGTCTCTGAGTTGTGTTATCATTCTGTGCCCATCATCCGCCGTTTCCACCACTTTTCTTCAAAACATGACGTTTTATTTCTCGTCATTGCATTTGCGTTGACTCTTGTGTTAAAGCTATTTCGTCTGCAACCATTGAACAACCAAGTGTTCGAGTTCTACAGCAACTAATTTTTCATGTGCGTGGCACATTATTGTTTCTGTGCGGTCTAGCACACATGTAGCTTAGAGGGAACATTCCTTGCAGAGACATTTTTTGTTCGCCAGGAGGAAACCATCATACATAACTTTCTCAAAAATTGTGTGAGGGGTAGCTTAGCGTTGGGGAATGTTGCAGAGCCACTTTCTACCTACAGTGAGGTGACATGGAGAATACCCGTATGGACGAACTGACAAGGAACCACTGCAGTAGGTCCTACCTGAGAAGAGATAGAACTATTATCAGCGCAGCGTCAGACAGAAGGAATTGTGCCAAAGGAAAAACACAGGTTTACCTGTACCATGGAAAAATATGCATGCATACAGTATTACCTGAAGGGAATCTCATGTATGGGCACCTAGCCCAGTACAGGGGCTGATCTAACAGGAATACAACTCAAGTACTGGGCCTAGACAGGTTTCACCAGCTGGGGAACTCTTTGGAAGTGCAGAAAAGGTGCTTGCATCGCCTCTTTGAGGAGAATGGCGGTGCAATTCTCTCTCTCTCTCTCTCTCTCTCTCTCTGCGTGTTGCATGTTGGGAGTGTGGGTGAGGAGGATTGAGTGCGCCTTTCTTTCTTTTTTCCCTTTCCCCTCGTTATTCAAGGATTAAGTTAAAATAAGGGAAAGTTTCTATCGTGTGCTCGTGGAATTTTAGACGCAGAGATGGCGTCTATTCCCCGGGCAAACACCACCTGATCTATCACTCAGAAATGGGTGCAGGTGTGTACCAGAGCCTGGCGTGACAATAGAGGAGCTACTTGTTGTTGTAGGAGAGCAAGCAGGTTTTGACAATATTGTTTCAGCCTCACGAATGAACAAAGCGGTTGTTGTTTTTTTGAAAACTGAATCGCTGATCAACCAGTTGACTGAGTGGAATATGGGTTAAGGAAATGTTTGTCCCAGTGACCCCACTATCCGCTCCAGCAACAAAAATCACGATTTCTAATGTACCACCTTTTATTAGTAATGATGTCATCACGAAAGAGTTGCAAAGATTTGGAAAAATAGCAAGCCCAGTGAGAATGATTCCTTTAGGCCAGGGCTATTCAATTGGCGAATGGACAGAGAAGTATTTGTGTACATCTGTCTGTGCTAAGCCCGTATGTTTACTATGCAATGAGTGCATATCCGTGTGTAAAGAATATAACTTGAGAAGACATTTTAAGACTAGCCATGCTAGCTTTGACACCACATTCCCACTGGGCTCAGATGCTCGGCAGCAAAAAATTGGGGGGCTATCTGCATGCTATGAAAAAAGACGTCTTACCCTGTATGGAGCTTGTACAGAACAAGAGAGAGCGACGTCTGCATCCTTGCGAGTGGCATGGATATTAGGAAAAAAGAAAAGGCCGTTTACCGATGCAGAGACTGTCAAGGAGTGTATGCTTGCGTCAGTTGAGGAGGTGGTTACAGACGAGAAAACCCGAAACAGCTTGCTTGATTCAATCAAGAAAATTCCATTATCAGACACCTCAACTATAAGGAGAGTGGAGGCCCTCGCATCGGATGTCTTTGAGACTCTCTTGGACGCACTGAAGGTGCCGGTAATGTCTCTTGCAGTGGACGAATCGACTGACAGCAGCGATGTAGCCCAATTGTGCCTTTATGTGAGATTCTTTGACAGTGAATGCTTTCGGGAGGATTTACTTGGACTACTTCCTTTGGAGGGACACACAACTGGTGAGGCAATATTTAATGCAATTGATTCATTCTTTGTGGAGAACAAGCTGGATTTGGGACGTATTAGCATGCTAGTAACTGATGGTGCGCCAGCAATGGTAGGCAGGATACAGGGCCTTTCTGCTCGTTTGGCGGCTGTGGTTCCGCAGCCAAGATCACTACATTGCCTTATTCACCAAAGCCTCTTGTGTGCAAAATTAAGCGGTGAGTTAAAAGAGACCATGGACTCTACCATGGCTATTATTAACTTTATTCGTTGTACTTCCAGCTTACAACACCGCCTTTTTCGCCAGTTGTTGTCAGATATGTCGGCTCAATATAATGACTTGCTTATCCACAATGACATTAGATGGCTTAGTAAAGGAAACGCATTGAAACGATTTTGTGAACTAGAAGATGAGATCCTGGCATTTCTCCGAAATTCAAAGCACAAACAGGCTCAAAAGTTTCTGACGCTTATGTAGAATGGGGAGTTTTCCGCTGCTGTTTGTTTCCTGAGTGACATCTTTCAACACTTGAATCAACTCAATAACAAGCTACAGGGCAGAGATCAAACAGTCATGCAACTTGAGGAGAAACTTCATGCATTTCAAAAAAAGCTCACACTTTTTTCTGCTGATCTATGTCCTGGAAAAATTCTCCACTTCCCTACATGGCGCTCATCAGGTCAACAAATCACAGTGGTGATGACGGGTTTCATAGACGCACTGAGAACCAACTTTGCCAATAGGTTTGATCATTTTAGTATCCTCACTGAAGTGAGGAAATTTGTTAAGGACCCTTTCTGTGTGAATGTTGAGGGAGAGTTTGCATCAAAAGCAAAGGAGCTGGTAGTGTCATTAGATGAGGCATATACGCATATACATATACACCTGATTTCTCTGCTCTTGCGAAATCTAAAAAAATGTCATTTCTCTCATTAGAAGGCAGTCTAAATGTTTGCCGATTATTGAGATGGCTGTTGTAGTTTAAATAGGGCTACTGAAATTATTTACTTTAACAAAAAATGCAATATTATGTTCCATGTTATGAACTTTTTTGTTATGTGCACTTAAGTTTCATTTAAATGAGTTTCTAAATGAGTGCAATATGGCTCTTTGATTTGCCCATTTGAATGTAGAAAAAGCCTACTTGGGCATCTTACAATGCACTGATGTTGTGGTTTCAAAATACAACATTTGAATATGTTTGTAGAAAAGGCCTTATGTACAATGCACTGATGTTGTTATGCAGCTTCAAAACACAACATATGAACTTGTTTGAATGTAGAAAAAGCCTACTTGGGTGTCTTAAGGTGCAAAAATACAACATATGGGCTCCTATATTGCTGTTGTGTCACTCATATTGCAAGCCATATCTCTCCGGCCCCTCATTTGGGATGCTTTTCATGAACTGGCCCCCATGACAAACTAATTGAATAGCCCTACTTTAGGCTGTAAAAATATCGCACTTAAACATGTCACTTCTTTCCGCTGCCAAGTGTTTATGTTTTTGACTTTGCCGGAGCGTACTTTAGAAGTTTCGTTCCGAGTTAATCAAGGAGACAACTCGTACATGATTTACGTAAGTACCAAAAATGTAAAGTGTTTTGAATGTGGTGATTTAGGGCACAAACTTTTTTTGTGCCCACATAAAAATAATCAGAGGATGTCTACATCGCGTGGAGATGTTATCAATGCGGAACATACCCATCAGGATACAGAAAAACGGAGAACTGAGACACAGGAGAAAGCAGCCTCACAGGAGGTGAGTGATATTAATTTAAATGCTGGGAGTACTGAGCAACCGGTTTGCGTTTCTGAGATTGTGACTGATGTGATTGATGTGACTGATATGAGTGAAGTTCAGAGAGGTGATGAAGGATTGTGTGAACTCAAAAGAAACAAAAGGAGGAGTTTCTGAAGGAAATATGACTGATGAATTAGATGAAATATCCCAAAGTGCTGATGTTGGTTTGAGAAATGAAGAACAGTGGTCAGATACGTCTGATATAGCAAGAGAGGCTGGAAAGGATATGTATACTCTTGAACACATCAACTCTTTTTTAGATGAAACAAAAGGAAAAGCAGGTGTAGAAGTTGGTGATTTTTTCCCAGATCTTGAAAAGTTTGTTGCCTCTGTTGCATGGGCAAGGAAAACAAGTAGCTTTGAAGAGCTTTCACAGCAGAAGAGGTTTCGATTAAAAAAGCACATGACCATAATTAGACAAGGAAAACAAGCAGGGAAAGAACGGATGACGAGGGGAAAGGCAAAGGAAAAGCTTAACAATCATTATGACTGCTAATTCTTTTTTTCTGTGTACTTGTTCTTTCTTTCTCTTCCTCTTTCTCATGGAAGTCTTACGGGTGGGATCCCTAAATGTTAATGGGATGAGAGATGGGAGAAAGAGTAGGTTACTTTCAGAGATTATTCATTTATTCATTCAAGGATATAGGTGCGATTTTGTTACAAGAGACTCACAGTGATCAAAGTAATGAGGCTGAATGGGGCCTATGGTGGGAAGGAGAGCATATGCTTAGTCACGGGTCCAATGTGAGTGCTGGAGTGGCAGTACTTTTTTCCCCTATTGTTAAAGTGAAAATCTTGTCAAAACATGAAGTTGATCCAGGGAGATGGCTGATTGTGAGGGCAGAAATTAGTAATCTTATTTTTCTTTTTGTGAATATTTATGCTCCAAACATAGGTGCAGAGAGAATTCGTTTGTTCACAAAATTAGAGGATTTTTTAAGACAACAACCTGAAGGAGATCTTGTTATTTTAGGGGGAGATTTTAATTGTACCTTGGACTTCACACAGGATAGGAATAGTGAGGAACCTCATGCTCAGAGTGCTTTGTGCTTAGCCAACGTGATTAAAAATCTAAAGTTACAACCCTGGCTCTGGGGAAGCAACAAAGGACACAAAACAGGTTTACCAAATAAAATAAGGTTTATTAAATAATCAAAAGAGAAATGAAGGGACTGTCACGAAGCAAGCCCAGCTACTGCCAAGCTGGCTGCAGAATCAAAGAGAGAGAGAGTGAGAGCATGTCCTGGAGTTTTAAATAACTCCTTTCAGGTGACATCAATTAGCCTGAGCTACTGGGTAACTGCAACAAAACACAAGTTAGAACACTCCCACATAACACTCCCACCCTTAAAATGTTGCTATAGGACAACCTAATGCAACACTAACATGTACAATAAGATAAACAGATAAGACCTTGATAAGGCATCTGCCAACACATTATCCTTTCCACGAATGTGGCAGAATTTAAGACCATTACCTTACAAAAATAAACTCCCTCACATTAACTGCTGGTGTATGTTTTCCTGCTTTCCTGTAGCTCAAATAGTAGAGCATGGCGCTAGCAACGCCAAGATCATGGGTTCGATTCCCAGGGAAAGCAAGAGCTGATAAAAATGTAAAAACTGTAACTTGAATGCAATGTAAGTCGCTTTGGATAAAAGCGTCTGCTAAATGCATAAATGTAAATGTAAATGTAAATGGTTAGAATCTCATACAACCTTCTGGTCAGTGAGGTACGGCCCACTATATTGAGCCTGTAACACAAAACCAAATACAGATAAAAAAAACACAAGTACTTGGTCTCCTGAACAGGAACAGACTGCTTAGCCTTTCAAATCAAAGCAACAATTCATCTTCTCCGGAGTTGATTTGAAATACCGTTTGGCCAATTCACAAACCCCACCAAACCTAAAAACAATACAGTCCAAAGGGTTAATAGGTGTAACATGTTCAGGAGCCAACCATTTCTCCAAATAGGATGTAGTGGAGCTACGGGAATAACTTTACTTATCACCCGAAAAACATGAGCTGTGTGAATAAACTGGCTTGGTTTACCTGTCGCCTGACAAACATGACATGATTTGCAATACTGAGCCACATCTGACCTCACCCCAGGCCAGAAAAAGTGCCTTAACACACGATCCAAAGTGTTCCTGATACCAAAATGGCCAGATAGACAATGATCATGAACAAGCGACAAAATATCGGATCGATAAACTTCTGGTACCACTACTTGAAACACACTACTCCAATCATCCTGACTTGACATTTTTGGATCAGTCCACTTTCTCGTCAAAACCCCATCACTAATAAAATAACCAGAAGCTACATTTGATAATGTTTCATCTGGTACCACATCTTCAAACATAAGTGACAAAGTAGGATCTTGCTTTTGTTTGAGTATTAGCTGTTCTCGAGATGGAAACATCTTTCCAAACCCGGTGAAGTTCACATCACCTTGGGCCATAAAAGTATCAAAAAGTGGAATCTCTGATTGATTTGAAGGAGGCTTGCCTTCAACATTCCTCTTAGCTGACATGGCACGAGTCATAACACAAACAAAGAATGTGTCTGGATATGCCAACTCAATCTCATCTGGGCTATCAGGTTTACAGGGAGTGGAAGTTACTTCAGGAACAACTTGCACTCTACCACCAGCCAAATCGTTCCCCAGAATAAAGGACACCCCATCTATAGGTATATGGGAACAAAGTGCAACTTCAACATTACCAGAAACTAGATCAGGTTGTAGATGAATGTTATGTAAAGGCAAAGACAAAAATCCTCCACCAAATCCTTTAACAATTACCTCTGAACCTTGTGCCGATTTTTCATTGAGACAATACATCCTGAAGAACCACAGAATGAAAAGCTCCAGTATCTCTCCAAATCTTAATAGCTTGTCTATGTTCTGGGTCAGAGGACAAACATACAAAACCATCCATCAAAAATGATGAGCCAGCTAACTCTTCCTTCTTGCATTCCACTTTCTCAGATGGAACAATTGCAAGTGAAGATGACAAAGGTAGACTTAACACTGGAGAACTTACAAACGCTACTGTTTTTGTGAATTTCTGCTTCCTACTTAGAACAGGACAGTCTGCAATAAGATGACCTGGTCTCTTACAGTAAAAACAGGCCCTCTCTGAAGTTGAACCATCACTAGCCATTTTCTCATCATAAGATGAATCAGGAAACTTTCCAAATCGGAAAGTATTGTTCTGGTCCTTACTCTGAGAGACTACCTGTTTGTCACCAAAGTTTACCTTATGAGTCAAGACAAACTCATCTGCCAAAATAGCAGCTTGCTCTAAAGTTACTGCCTTCTGCTCATTCAAATAAACACACAACTTCAGGCAGACAGTCCTTAAATTCTTCAAGCAAAATAAGTTGTCCAAGTTGCTCCTTATTTACCACCCTCTGAGATGTACACCACCGATCAAACAGACTCTCCTTCTGCTTTGCAAACTCAACATAAGTGTGATGCACAAGTTTAACACAACTTCTAAAGCGCTGGCGGTAAGCTTCAGGAACGAGCTCATATGCTTTCAGTATAGCTGCTTTAACCTCATCATAATCAGTGCTCCTCTCAAGATTTAAAGCAGAGTAAGCTTCCTGGGCTTTACCTACCAAAACACTTTGTAAGAGCAAAGTCCACACATTTTTAGGCCACTTAGATGTGGTTGCCACACGTTCAAAATGAGAAAAATATATCTCAACATCTTTCTCAGAAAAAGGAGGCACTAACCTAATGTGGCTACCAACATCAAACAAAGGAACATCACCTCTAGGAGTTGATCTTTCAGAAGCCACTTTCAACTCAAACTCCTTAAGAAACCGTTCATGTTCAAGATACATTTGTTTCTCTTTAAACTGCCGTTCCCTCTCCCTAGCCTCCAGCTGTTTCTCCTGTAAAGCTAGCTCCCTAAGCCTCAATTGCATTGCAGCTTCAGACAAAGGAGTAACCATAGGTTGGAAGGAAACTGGCTTAACTTTCAAAACACCATTATCAATCAACACATTTCTAATGATGTCCTTTATACTATCCTTTAAACGCTTTTCACTACTGGTAATGGTGATATCATAATGAGAAGCTAATTGCAAGAGTTGATCTTTTGTAAAAAGCTCAAGCAACTCATCTGAAGGTTCCTTCAGGAAATCCTCTAAAGAAGCCATTACTAAACTGAACTCCTAAACTAAAGTGCTAACAAAAGCACGAAACAAATGGAGTCCTTTCCACTACATGCACAAATGCACAGTTAACACCACAGGTCCACAGTAGTACAAAACTACAAAAATAACACGAAGCAGCAAATTTACTCTCTCACACAATAACTTTAAACCCGAAAGTAGAACTAAATGACCCAGTAAACTACAAAATGTTACTCCTCCCAAACAAGCAACAGCTCTTTAATGCCACTAATTACTCAAACCTTATACTGGGAATTAGTCTACACTAAAGTCCACAAAGGAACATCACACGAAAGCTGCTAGCACACTAAAGTTAGGATCATGAACCAAACACACACGCGGCAGAACTTTTAACTCACCTAACTTAAGCGCTCTTCCTCTTACTCCCTACAAAAAAAAGTGAGCATGGTTGCTGAGCCTAACATAGTACCAAAATACATGAGAAACACCCGGATACCTGCCTAACATTTCCTAAGCCCCATCTATCTTCTGAGGTGTACCGGGCACGAGGCGACTTTAAAAGCACAAAAACAACAACTGTAGACCATATAAATCAATGATCAAACAGTTGTGAATTGCTTACCCCCAACAGAGAACAAGTCTCCACCCAGAATAACCTCAAAAATAAAAAAGGCAAAATAACAAAAGAGTGAACCGAAGGAAGGATTGAATGTTCAACCCAGCTGGAACACTCACCCTATCTAACCGGGGAAACTCATGCATAAATCACAAAAATACTCCAACAACCATACTCACCAAAACAAATCAATCAAAAACGGAAAAAAAAAAAACAGTCCCAAAGTATCAAAAAAAAAGAAACGGACGAGCCCCCATTATGTTACAACCCTGGCTCTGGGGAAGCAACAAAGGACACAAAACAGGTTTACCAAATAAAATAAGGTTTATTAAATAATCAAAAGAGAAATGAAGAAGGGACTGTCACGAAGCAAGCCCAGCTACTGCCAAGCTGGCTGCAGAATCAAAGAGAGAGAGAGAGTAAGAGCATGTCCTGGAGTTTTAAATAGCTCCTTTCAGGTGACATCAATTAGCCTGTTGATTGCAGGTGAGCTACTGAGTAACTGCAACAAAACACAAGTTAGAACACTCCCACATAACACTGATGTATGGAGAGAACATAACCTCTTTTCACGTCAATATACATGGGTGAAGATTAGTAATGAGAAGGTTTCTGCTGCAC
Source organism: Onychostoma macrolepis (assembly GCF_012432095.1). Classification (NCBI taxonomy): domain Eukaryota; kingdom Metazoa; phylum Chordata; class Actinopteri; order Cypriniformes; family Cyprinidae; genus Onychostoma; species Onychostoma macrolepis. Next base: position 35,994,634 of record NC_081156.1, read on the forward strand.
GGTTGGATAGACTCTATACGTCACGAAATATGAGGAATAGAGTTTTAAAGTCAACAATTTTTCCCACTTCAATATCTGATCATAAATGTGTTACTATGGAGTGTACTTTACTAAAAAAGAATGCATAAAAGTCATTATTGGCATTTTAATGCTAAATTATTAGAAGATAAGTATTTTTGTGAGAATTTTAAGTTTTTTTGGGAGTCTTGGAAGAGTGAAAAGAATTGTTATGAAAATTGCATTCAATGGTGGGAAATAGGGAAGGTACAAATAAGGAACTTTTGTCAACTATTTGTATCACATATGTATAAAAAGGTCATTGGAATGTCTTGAAAAAGAAATTATTGGTGTTGAGCAAAGTATGATTGCAAATGACTCTGTAAACCTTAAAGATCTGTGAACTGAAAAGACTAACCTGCTGAGCTCAATTTTAAATGAAAGAGTTAAAGGAGCTCTTGTGAGGAGTCGGTTTTTAACAGTAAGAGACATGGATGCTCCTACTTCTTTTTTTTCTTTTTTTTCAACCTTGAGCGTAAAAAAGGACAAGAAAAGTTGATGTACTGTTTAAAAGACTGTGATGGTCGAGACACTTCTGATCAAACAGAGATGAGTAAAATTGCTGTGGATTTTTATTCCAGTCTATATGCTTCTGAAAAACTGGATGAGCAATGTAGGAATGAACTGCTTTATGACCTTCCGGTTTTAACTTGAAAGCACAACATTTTTTTAGAGACTGAACTTACCTATGAAGAAGTCACAGCTGCTGTTATGGGACTCTCTGTAGGTCGTGCACCTGGAATAGACGGACTGTCTGCCGAATTTCATAAGATTTTCTGGCCTGTTCTTGGACATGATTACTTTGAAGTTCTTCAAAAAAGTATTATTGAAAGAATCCTTCCTAAGAGCTTTCAGCATGCAGTTTTAACACTGCTCCCCAAGAAGGGGGATTTAACACTCATAAAGAACTGGAGACCTGTCGCAGCGCTGTGCTCAGATTACAAAATCATTTCTAAATGTTTGGCAAACAGATTAAATAGTGTATTACATGTAATCATACATAAAGATCAGTCTTACTGCATAAAAGATAGATCTATTGTAGATAATCTACATTTAGTAAGAGACTTGTATGATTATGCTTTTGATAATAAGATTGAAATGGGGTTTTATCATTAGATCAAGAGAAGGCTTTTGATCAGGTGGATCATATTTTTCTCTTTGATGCTTTAAAGGCCTTTGGGTTTGGTGATAACTTTATTTCAATGATAAGGTTATTGTACACTGAAGCCACATGTATGATACAAATGGCTGGTGGCCTAAGTATTCCTGTGAAAGTTCAGAGGGGAATTAGACAGGGTTGTCCCCTTTCGGGCCAACTTTATAGTATAATTATCGAACCTTTATTATGTAAACTAAGAAAAGAACTAGCAGGTTTACAAATTTTTTTTTTAAACTCGCAGCAATCTGTCAAATTATCTGCATATGCGGATGACGTTACAGTTTTAATCAGAGGAGATGATGATGTTGAAGTGGTAAAGAACGCACTAGAGTGTTATGGAAAAGCATCATCAGCCAAAGTTAACTGGTGTAAAAGTGATGCTGTGTGGTGTGGCCAAGTTGTTAAAAGTCCAGCACTTCCTGGTGGTTTACAATGGGGAAGGGCAGGTTTTAAATATCTGGGAGTTTTTTTGGGGACAAATGAATACAGAAAGCAAAATTGGGAGGGCCTGTTGGAGAAAGTACGTGCGCGGTTGTCTCATTGGAAATGGTTGCTGCCCCAGCTGTCCTACAGGGGAAGGGTGCTGATATGTAATAACCTCTTAGTCTCCTCTCTTTGGCACAGATCCTTGAACCTCCAGAAAACCTTGTGAGACAAATTCAGAGATGTCTGGTGGATTTTTTCTGGTCGGGCCAGCATTGGCTAAAGGCACCAGTGCTGTACCTGCACAGACAGGAAGGAGGACAAGGCCTAGAGGATATCATATCTAGAGTGAAGACCTTCAGACTTCAAGTGGCTCAGAGACTCCTCTACGGGAAGGATGTGAGCTGGGCCGGGATAGCGTGTACCTTATTGAGGAAAGCAGGCAACATGGGATTAGATCGACATATGTTCCTGATGGAGATGAACAAGTTGGATCTTACAGGACTAACATCATTTTATAGATCACTTTTTAAAGCATGGACACTTTTCAAGTTTTCCCGAGAGTTAAACAATGCCCAAAGTTTATGGCAGAGAGAAGAACCATTGCTTTTTAACTCCAAACTGAATTTGGATGTTTTTAAAGATATATCACTCAGGAAAAGTCTATGGGCTGCAAAAAATCACAAAAATAGGACACTTGATACCTGAAGGTGAATGGCTATCAGCTGAAACTTTTGCTGAAAAACTGGGCATAAGATCAATTCGTGTGGCAAAGAAAATTTTGAATCAGATAGCTCTGAGTCTTTGCCACAGAGTTATAGACTTTCTCTAGAAACCTATAATGGAGAGATGGACACATTTGATTTTCCAGAATTGGAAATTACATCTTAACTTGAAAACTGGGAAGAAACTGAGGGTGGATTATTATCTTTTAAGACACTCAGTTGGGGGTTTTCAGCAACACAGGGAAAAAAAATCACTGTATACATTGTGTGTCAAGATACTGCGTCTTCATGCTCTCACAAACGTAAAGGAGTCTAAATGGCAAGAGGTGTTTGGATTAGGTGCTTCCCCCAAGGGCAGCTGGAGGACCTTGTACAAACCTCCTATTGAAAAAAGAACCGCAGATCTTCAGTGGAGGTTAGTGCATGGTATAATAGCTACTAACGGACACAGAGCACGTCTTGATCCACAGGTGAGGGAGGGATGCCCTTTCTGTGGTATACAAGAAACTGTTTTCCATTTATTTTTAAATTGTGCTAGATTACAACTGTTGTTTCCAATAATAGATGGGTGGTGTCAGAACCTGGGAGAAGTCTTTTCACCTATGTGTTTTATATATGGGCCTAAATATAAAAAAAGTAAAAAGGAGTTTCATGTTTCATTTAACTTTTTATTTGGGCAAGTTAAATTGGCTATTTGGGTTTCACGGAAAGAAAAATTGTCCGGTAATGAGTCTTGTGAAGTTGATTCAATCCTCAGGGGTTTAATAAGGTCACGATTAAAAATTGAGTACACATATTATAAATTGGTTAATGACTTGGAAACTTTTAAATATAAATGGGGTGTAAATCAATGTGTTTGTGTTGTTGATTGTAATGGAAATTTGAAATATTTATTTTAATTGTATTTTTTATTTTATTTTATTTGTTTTAATTTTTTATTTTTTTATTTTTTTATTGTGATAATGTGTAGTTCTGAAATATGATACTTAATTACCTTTATGCTTTTTCTGTGGCAAAACTTTACTGTTTGGTATTAAAGTGTTTTTTAAAGTCAAAGTCTCTCTGTCTCTCTCAAGTGAGACACAAAGCCAGTTCAGCTGTCTATTACCTGTTTGTACCCTACACACAGGAGGAAACTAGTTCAACCCGGAGATTGTAAAAACATCACAGGATAAAACCATCTCATGTAAATTCCTTCGATGTACTGAAAAAAACTATATAGATAGACAAATCCGTCCCGCGCAGGTCTCTACCACAGATCTTGATGTGTATACCATATAGTGCCTGTTCTTGAGAAAGCAGCTCCTGCCACAGGGGAAACCCCCAGGTAGGGGCAGTCATGAGGAGCATCAGGACTGAAACCCAGGTCTGGGTGGCACAACCATCAAGACCTGCTCCTCATCCGCCCTGACCTTCCACAGTATCTGTGCGAACAGGCTCACTGGGAGGAATGCATACTTGCGCAGACACGGGCCAGCTGTGTGCCATTGCGTCCATACCAAAGGTGGCCTCGTTCAGGTAATAGAACAGTTGGCAATGGGAAGATTCCTGGGAAGTGAACAGGTCTACTTGGGCTTCCCCAAATCATCTCCAGAATTCCAGATCAGCTGGACCACCTGGGGATGGAGTCCCCATTCTCCTGGCAGCATAAGCTACCATGAGAGTGCATCAGATGCATGATTGAGCTTCCCCGGGATGTGAATAGCATGCAGCAATTGGGGTCATGTCTAACTCCAGAGGAAGAGATGGCGGGCGAGTTGCAATGTGAGCGTACTCCGCCTCGTCGCAGTGTTGTCCATCTGGACAAGCACATGCTTGCCCTGAAGCAATGGCCGAAGCTGAAGCAGGGCACACAGTACTTCTAGCAAAAGAAAACTGATATGCCACCACAGTCAAGGTCCTGTCCAGGAGCATACACCACCCCACAATGTGGATCGACACTTGTTCTAAGGGCACTCCTCCCCGAAGAAAAGCAAAGTGAAAGAACAGCGACAGATCATTGTAATTGTCACCGGATTTGTGCTATGGTGCCATACTCATTTTGGGACTTGGCTGTGCAGCCAATCCTGAAGTGGTCTCCTCTGCATCAATTCAAGTGGCATCATGACTTCTGCGGATGCCATATGCCACTGGAGCCTCTGAAATTCCTTCAGTGGAACCGCAGTTTTTCCCCTGAATAAATTCAGGCAGTTCAGTGATAACTGACTCTAGCTCCATACCGAGAAAAGAGATGCTCAGCACAGAGGACAGCTTGCTCTTTTCCCAGTTGACCCAAAGCCCCAGATGGCTGCTTGACCACCAAGTCCCTGTGGTTACACAACAGATCTCATGAGTTAGTTGAGAAACAGATTGCCTACCTCCCGTTACAGGGCAAGTGCACCTTCCACGACCTTGGAGAAGACGTGGAGAAACAGGGACGGCCTGAAGGAAAGGACCTTGTACTGATATATCCGACCCTTGAAGAAATGAAGAAACGGTCTCTGTCGAGGTAAAATCAAGACGTGAAAGTATAAGCGTATGAGGGAATGTGTTTCTGCATCAGTATCTTGAAGGGGAGCTTGTGCAGGGCCTGATTCAAGATTAACCCACCACTTTTCTTGGGTAAGATGAAGGACTGTAAAACTCTGAGGGACAGGCTGTATTTCGTCCTTCTCCAGCAGGACTGCAATCTCTGCATGTAGGACACAGGCATCTTTGTTTTCCACCGAGGTAAAAAGAGCGCCACTGAATCCTGGGGAACGCCCAGCAAACTGAATCACGTAGATGATTGGGATTCTCTGAATGATCCAGCGAGATGGCTTGGGCAGTGCTAGCTAGTCCCCCAAACTCTGTACAAGTGACACCAAAGAGACAACAGTCAATGTACCCACGGTGGGGCAGTGAGAGGGAGTGTGGATGTCTAAATATCGGAGGAACAGAACATTAAAAAAGGGTTCAAATCAGGCAACAGCTAGGACCTGCATAAATATCAAAGCAATGATATTTGAAATGGAGCTAAAATGGAGCCAAACCATTTAAGCGTTAAAATGCACTACAATCAAACACATCCGACCTGAATTACCATAGTAACACGCATTGCTTTCACTTATTGATGACATTATACTCTCGGCCGGCAGGCATAGCCGATTCTGCCATCATCGTTGCCAGGGTTGTGTATACCTGTGGGGCAGAGATATCAAAATAGGGGTGAAGTCCTGTCGGGGTAATGGGCGTGTTTGTTTTGGTGCTTTCAAATATCAGCATTGTTTGGCAAAATTTGCTTAGTGCACCTTTAACTGACTCCTTTTAATAGCTTCATTCCCTGTTTCTCTAATGGTTTCATTCATTCATTCATTCAGGCTCCTTTTCCCTTCTCCCTATGTATATGTGATTGTATGTTTGTTTGTTTAGACTAGTTATCTGTTAGTATTTAGTTAATAAAACGTTTGTGCACAAATTATGTTTTCTGATTCTGATGAGTTTCTGATTCTGTCAATGCTTTTGGATGATGTCCCTTTAACTATCCAGTTTTGTTGCATGTTCTAATGCACTAGTACTGTAAAGAAGTTATTTTCTACGGCCACAAAAATATCATTTCATATCAGTATATATAAAATTACACTGAATGGGTAATATTAATTCTGAGATAATACTGGCAGCTGATATAAATAATTGTAATTAATTATAATTAATTGTAATTATTTATATAGATTTCCCTTCTGAGCTAACTTGCTACATTATTTTGATCTCTAAACAAATGCACCTTGCATTTACTGTAAATATATTTACTTTAAAAATAGGTGTGTCAAAACTCAGCAGGAATGTGTCTCTACAGGAGCAGGAACGAGGAACCTCCTTTAAAGACTTATGGATAAACCTGTTTTGCGAATATCACACAAACCTATTTAAACTCATCAGTTCAGGGAAAGAGAAACTTAAGTGTAGTTGAGCTGTTGTGTGTTTGTGTCTCTGTATTCAAGCTGTAAAATGGCAGAAGCCAGAATTGCAGTGGATCAGAATGAGTTCTTGTGTGCAGTGTGTCTGGATCTCCTGAAGGATCCAGTGACCATCCAGTGTGGACACAGTTACTGTAAGAGCTGTATTACAGGCTTCTGGGATCGGGAGGATCAGAGGAGAGTCTACAGCTGCCCTCAGTGCAGACAGACCTTCAGTCCAAGACCTGCTTTAGCTAGAAACACCATGCTGGCTGAAGTGGTGGAGAAACTGAAGAAGACCAAACTCTCTGCTGACTGTGACGCTGGAGCTGGAGATGTGCAGTGTGACATCTGTACTGGAAGAAAATACAAAGCCGTCAAGTCCTGTCTGGTGTGTCTGGAGTCTTACTGTCAAACTCATTTTGAGCGGCACGAAGAGTTTCATTCACGTAAACCACACAAAGTGACTGAAGCCACTGGACGACTGCAGGAGATGATCTGCCAGAAACATGAGAAGCTCCTTGAGGTTTTCTGTCGCACTGACCAGAAATGTATATGTATGCTGTGTACGATTATTGAACATAAAAACCATGACATTGTACCAGCTGCAGACCAGAGGACAGAGAAACAGGTATTTAAAATTAATGATCTAGTTAATACTTTGTGTAGTGATCCAATAGTCCGTTTATTTCCTGTGTAGAGTCACAGCTTAACAGTGCTGGAAAGAGTACTGAAAATCTGTACTAAAGTACAAGTACTGTTACATTGCTGAACTAATACTCAATTACAAGCTGTCAATTACAGCTTTCCTGTAGCTCAAATAGTAGAACATGGCGCTAGCAACGCCAAGATCATGGGTTCGATTCCCAGGAAAAGCAAGAGCTGATAAAATGTAGAAACTGTAACTGTACCCATACTGAAATCCCAGATGACCAGACAGTGTTTCAGCTAAAATATTAGTGTCTGAGACACTGTGAGCATGAAGACTGTAGTGTGCACAGCAAATTTTTAAATGCTTAGCTTAAATATGTAATATTAATTAAATAGTGTTCATAAATGGCTGTTGAGATAGTATTCTCAAGTGAAATGAGTAGAAACAGCATTCCTTACATCATTTTTCATTTTTTATGGCAATCATTATTTCAAGCTTTAAATGGTTTAATCCAAGTCTTCTAAAAAGACACGTTTGCTTTATATGATAAACAGATTTTAATATAGGCTTTTATTTACATACATACTGTATAAACATCGATCAATTACCATTACAAAAGTCTCAGTCTTAAACATTTGCTCACTCTGTGTATTTGTGTCTTTAAAATAGAGTAACTTTGTTGCAAAAGCTGACAGCACAAGCTTGTTTTCAAATTTGATTTCAAACTGAATTGAATTTACAAAAAAAGACAAGTACACAGTCAGTAATAAAATTATAAAACAAATGACCTCAATTCAGTTGAGGTATTCGATATATGACAACACTGAATTTTATAGGCAGTGTTTTAATAGCCATACATGTTGTTTATTTAGATAAACATTTAACATCAGATGGCTTTGATCTGTAATGTCTATACAATGTAGTGATGCAGTTAGACAGACTAGGATGTTTATATGTACAAATCATACAAATATCCCATTCCGAAACATTTCTAGCATAAACTTACATTGTAAAGAAATTAAAGTTCCATCTTTGATTGAAAGACTTTCTGGTGCATTTCACTTACAGCCAATACAATTTCCAGTAGCATGTTCATCGGTCAGGCGTAGATTTATTGTATTCTGAATGGTTGATAACTTCTGACAAAGTTTAATCCAGGAGCAAAGAAGAATAATTTCTAGCACGGGAGATCGCGACTGCACACAGTCTGAGTGAGAGGACAATATCAGAGTGAGAGGACAGGCAGTTCATTTGTATAAGTTTAGGTCTATTTGAGAGCTCGCATCCAATTTTCTGCGATTGCATGACTGTGTTCTCATGATACAATAAAGCACTGAATTTAAAACTATGCTGAAAACCTGCAATCCTGCGTGGATATTCAGACTCTGTAATTGACAGGAGGCGGATGTTAAACTCACTGTCGGAGAGGAGAGAGTGAGACGCAGCTTGTATCGGTGTAAACCTGTAGGCTATACCAGGGGCCTGTACCATGAAGCCGGTTTAGCTGGCTAGCCAGGTAAGTTTCAGTTTAGTTTGCCCCAACTCTGGGTTTTAGGTACCATGAAGGTAGCTCGGCTTTAAGCGTTGTTTGTTGCCATGGTATCTTATGCTGCACGGCTAACCTGCTCCGGGGCAGGTTATGTTCTGGATTCGAGATCTCAGACTGAAATTCGACCAATCAGCTGTGATCAAAGAAACATATAGGTGACGTCACATATCCCAGTGTCTGTTGCAATGGCTTCACCTTTTCTACCAAATCCTGTGGACATCTCCGCACAAATTGTTAGACGAGCACTTCATAGAGAAAGAGTTTTTAGGGACAGACAAAATCCCTAGATTTTCCTGATACTTACTTGTATGAAAGATACAGATTCTCCATGAAGGAATCTCTTATATTTGCGAACTTCTTGAGCCGCACATATCAAATGTGACACGTCAAGTCATGCTCTTACTGTACCGCAAATGGTATGCATTGCGTTGCGTTTTTGCAAGCGATGCACGTACTTGTATGCGGTCGGTGATGCAGAGAACCTTGGGAAAAACACGGTTTGTCGAACCATTCGCAAGGTGGTCCTCGCACTGCAGGGGTACATGAATAGCTTCATAGTGTTCCCTGGACATTTATCGACCATGTCCATAAAAGAGGGCTTTTATAAAATTGCCGGTAAGACTGATAGGGTGACACTACATGAACAGATTTACTTTTATACATTCACTTTTTCTCCCCAGAAAGCAGATTTCACTTAGAACACTTAAATTATACAATACAGTACATGTTAATATTATTCTAAATTTTTAACAAATATATTAATCTTATGATAGGATTCCCTAGAGTCATAGGAGCAATAGACTGCACACATGTTGCACTCTCCACAGCTCTTGGAGAACATGAGGCAGATTATGTGAATAGAAAGTCCTTTCACAGCCTCAATGTTCAGGTAGGTGTACTATAGATTCAAGATGACTTATTTTCAGTGAGATGAATCATTAACACATATGACAATGATCTACTGTACATTTCATCTTCAGATAACTTGTGATCATGAATGCATGATCACAAGCTTGGATGCCAAATGGCCTGGCTCAGTGCATGACTCACGAATTTTCCGTGAGTCTGTGTTGTGTCAGCGCTTTGAGGAAGGCAAGTTACAGTACAAAACACTTTAAAGTGTTCTTTTTAATTGACAAAGCAAAACTTATACAATTTTCCCTTTTCTGTTCTGTGACAGGGCTTTTTGATGGCCTGTTGGTAGGAGACAGGGGTTATGCATGCCAGAGATTTTTACTAACCCCCTATCCTGACCCTCAGACAAGGCCACAAAACAGGTTCAATGTGGCCCTCAGTAAAACCAGGGTCAAGATTGAGATGACCTTTGGCATCCTAAAGGCACGTTTCAACTGCCTTCGGCGGTTAAGGGTGTCACCAGAGCGGGCATCACAGATAGTGGCTGCATGTGCCATTCTGCACAATATAGCCACTATCAGAAAGGAGCAAGCACCATCACTAAACCAGCTTCTCCCCGATGAAATTGACCCAATCACACTTGACCACCCAGCTGGCGCAGCTGTCAGAGATGCAGTCACCATACAATATTTTACTTAATAAAAGCACATTGAAACTGCAGATAGGTCTCAAATGGTTTTATTGTTGATGTGGCTAGGGAGGGAGAAAGAGAGAAAGATGCATTAAGTATTGAGTATTCATACTAATGTGTTTCCTGTTTTAGTAAGTTCACATACTGAGATCTGTTTTTCCAGTTGTTTGATCTCCAATTTAATTTTTTAATTTGAGGCTCCTCAGCTCACAGTCCAGCTCCTTTAGAGTGCAGTCCAATTCTAGGCTCCTTTTGTAAAGGGCCCTGACTGAGTCAGTTTCCACCTGAAATATAATTCCACCACAAACAGTCATTACAAATCTTAAGGTAAATCAAATGACAAGGCAGGAGTTAATACAGGCACAGGACTGGCTGTAATTTATGTCAAGGGTTTAAAGCAGTACCTTGTTCACATTCCTTCTGAAGCCCATTGAGGTAGAGGCATCAGTTTGTGGGGCAGGTTGTGAAAAATCCTACAATAAAAGATAAGGGCCAGTCACATTTGTGTGACATTAAAATGTGTGCCATAAACAAAAAAACAAATGCATTCACCTCAGCAATGGTTTCAGAACACACAGAGAGGGTGTCTTCGTCATTTGCTTCACCCTAATAAATTAAAGTAGGCCAATGTAAAGCGTAACTGTTGTAAAGCATATTCATAGTGTTCTGTCTGCTGCAAGCTCACCTCTGTGTGGGAGACTGTGTGAAAGTGTGCCGGCTTCAACAGGGACACTGTATTTCCTCTACTGCAGAACACACAGTCAGCCACATGTAAAACTTTTAAAAGGTAGTAATGCATTGCACACATACCCAGTGTCACTTGCTTAGAGGAGCCAGCACCAGGGTCAGATTGTACAGCACCTGTACCAATACCATCCATAATCGGCCGCCCCTTATTGCTACTCAGAGCCAGCTCCTCTGCCACAGTGTATTCTGGGGGAGGTGGCCCTCCCCCAGTTTTCCGAAGGTCACACTTTTTTCTGTTTGCTGCAAAAGAGTTTTTGTGAAAATGTTCACGAAAATAATAAAAGGTTATGGTAAATACTCACCACTTTGAATTATATTTTTATATTTTGTCTTTATCTGCTGCCAAGAACGTTTGTAGTTGGGGTTGCATCTAAAAATCAATGAATAGCCTATTAATCTATATGACACAGGCCTAATATACAGTAACATTTTTAGATACAAATACGTTTATACATACAGTATACGTATATACATTTTAATTTAAGCATTAATAAATTTTTTAAATAAAAATGTTAACATTACGTCTAATGCACAGTGAAGTAACAGGAGTAACTTGAACAACTAACGGAATTAACATTAGATTAATAAATGCTGAAAAACTATCGTTCATTGTTAATTCATGTTAGCTAATGCATTACGTTCTCTAAACAGATACAACCTTATTGTAAAGGCATCATATACACGCGCGCGCACACACATACATCATTTTTAATTAATATTGAATGTATATTTGTTTAACTTACGCATTAACGCAATCAGCGATCTTTTTCCAACACTCTTCTCTTGCTTTGGCAGCAGATACAGTATTACTGCGTGCTTGAAACACATGTTTATATTCTTCATACTTTTGAATAATTATTTCTTGCTCCTCCGCAGAAAAATAGACAGCTCTCGCTCTATCCATATTGAACGCGATTGGTTGTTCGGTGCCGACGTCACTCTTTTATGTGCACGCGCCCGTGGAGTAATCATAGCTTAAGGATCAAAGCCCGAGTTGACAGAGAAAGTTGATGAGCTGCTTCATGGTACCAATTAAGCCTGATTGCATCGGTTTGGTTTTGTCAACTCAAAACTAATCCTGTAACCCGGAGTTTGTTTAGCCACCATCATGGTACAGGCCCCAGGGCTCCTCAAATCTGGACCTCGAGATCCACTTTCCTGCAGAGTTTAGCTGTAACCCTAATCAAACACACCTGAACATGCTAATCAATGTCTTCAGGATCATTAGAAAATCACAGACAGGTGAGTTTGATCAGGGTTGGAGCTAAACTCTGCAGTGGATTGGTTTAGATTGTAGATTGTTTTGCTTAATTTGTACTTAAGTACAAATAAAAGTACAGCTTTAAAAATATACTCAAAAAAGTACAAGTATCTGAAAAAAAACTACTTAATTACAGTAACGTGAGTCGTTACCTCCACCACTGCAGCTTAATTACACAGAACACAGAAAGTGAAGCTCTATGTCTGTCAGTTTCACTTTTATAATACTTACGCTTCCAGTGTGAAACAAGCCTTAATCTTCATGTTGATGCATGTATTGTAACCGATCATCACTTCTGGAGTTTGAACCTACAGTCATTGGTTATCAGTTCCACTTTTACTGGATTCATCTGTTCACATGATGATTTCGTGGCAGTAGTTTTCTGTGAGATTCACTATCATCTGTTTGTCCTGCAGAAGCAGCTGAAGGAGACGCAGAAGACGTTCCAGCAGAGAATCCAGCAGAGAGCGAAAGATCTCCAGCAGCTGAGAGAGGCTGTGGAGTCTCATAAGGTGAGTCTGGAGAAGAAGAGAAGTTTGTCTCAGTCTCAGTTCAGACTCACTGAAGCCTGAATCACTGTGTGTCCTAACAGCGCTCTGCACAGACAGCAGTGGAGGACAGTGAGAGGATCTTTACTGAGCTCATCCGCTCCATTGAGAGAAGCCGCTCTGAGCTGATACGGCTGATCAGAGATCAGGAAAAGCAAGCAGTGAGTCGAGCTGAAGGACGACTGGAGCAGGAGATCAATGATCTGAGGAGGAGAGACGCTGAGCTGGAGCAGCTTTCACACACACAGGATCACATCCAGTTCCTGCAGGTAACACACATCTAGAAGAACAGGGTCATAGTGGACTTTGTAAGGATCCACCCGCTAGTCCAAACAACGGAATCCAGCGGCCTGGTCAAAAGTTTAGTGCATGTTCGATCTTTTACTTGCGCTTCTGAATTTATCAGGATCTAGTTTCAATTTTAGTCTAACTCCATGCTTGATCTGACTCCAATTTCAAGTGATCATTAAATTTAGACAATATTTATAATTAAACTGATCACAGATATCGATTGTACATTAATTTAGATATTTGATTATTCTGAAAATCCTATACTTTCAATTATTCATTCATTAGCGACCTAGTGTCACTTAGGCAAGGCAAGGCAAGTTTATTTATATAGCACATTTCATACACAATGGTAATTCAAAGTGCTTTACATAAAAGGAAGTGAAATAGTCATTAAAAATAAGAAATTAAAAATAATAAAAATCACAACAATAAAAACAAAGTGATTTAAAAATTGATTTTAAAAGAATTTAAAACATTTAAGAATAGAAAGTGATTATACATAGTGCAATCAGTTCGGACGTAGCACAGCGCTCATTCAACAAATGCACAGCTAAACAGATGAGTTTTGAGTCTGGATTTAAAAGTGGCTAATGTTTTAGCACATCTGATCTCTTCTGAAGTTGGTTCCAACTGCGGGAGCATAATAGCTAAAAGCAGACTCCCCTTGTTTTGTGTGAACCCTTGGTATTTCTAACTGACTCGATCCTAATGATCTGAGTGGTCTGTTAGGTTTATATTCAGTGAGCATATCTCCAATGTATTTAGGTCCTAGGCCATTTAGAGATTTATAAACGAGTAAAAGTTCTTTAAAATCAATCCTAAATGTAACTGGAAGCCAGTGTAAGGACCTGAGGACTGGTGTGATATGCTCAAATGTTCTGGTTCTAGTCAGAATCCTGGCAGCAGCGTTCTGGATGAACTGTAGCTGTCTAATGGTCTTCTTCGGAAGGAGACCATTACAATAATCCACCCTGCTGGTGATAAAGGCATGAACAAGTTTCTCCAAGTCTAATTCTTGTAATGTTTTTGAGATGATAGTATGCTGATTTAGTTACTGCTTTGACATGACTACTAAAACTAAGGTCTGTCTCCAGAAACACCCCAAGATTTTTTACTTGGTTTTTAGTTGTTTGACCCCTAGAGTCAAGGTATGCATTCACCTTGATAACTTCATCTTTGTTTCCAAATGCAATGACTTCAGTTTTCTCCTTATTTAACTGAAGAAAGTTCTGGCACATCCAACAGTTTATTTCATCAATGCATTGGCAGAGGGAGTCAATGGGGCTGTAGTCATTTGGAGATAAGGCTAGGTAAATCTGCGTATCATCAGCATAGCTGTGATAGGCAATTTGGTTCTTTCTCATTATTTGACTTAGTGGGAGCATATACAGGCTAAACAAGAGCGGTGCAAGAATTGAGCCTTGTGGGACTCCGCATGTCATGGACGTCCACTTAGACTTATGCTCTCCTATACTCACATAATAACCTCACCCTTCTAAGTATGACCTGAAGCATTTGAGTACCATCCCAGAAAGCCCGATCCAGTTTTCCAGTCTCTCTAGAAGTATGTTATGATCAACAGTGTCAAACGCAGCACTAAGATCTAGTAGTACCAGAACTGATATTTTACCTGAATCAGAATTGAAGCGAATATCATTTATTATCTTAATGAGTGTTGTCTCTGTGCTATGATGTGCTCGGAAACCAGATTGAAAATTGTCCAGGTATCCATTTAAGTTTAAGTAGTTGTTCAGCTGATTAAAAACTACATTTTCAATAATCTTACCTATGAACGGAAGATTTGATATTGGTCTATAGTTGTTCATCATTGTGTTATCAAGATTGTGCTTTTTCAGAAGGGGCTTAACAACTGCAGTTTTCAGGGAGTTTGGAAAAGTCCCAGAAAGAAGTGAAGCGTTCACCACTTCTAAGAGATCTGCTTCTAAACAGTTAAGCACACTTTTGAAAAAAGATGTGGGAAGTGTGTCAAGATAGCAGGTTGATGATTTAAGGTGCTGTACTATTTCTTTCAAAATTTTGCAATCAATTGCTTCAAAAACAGACATAGTCACTTCTTTTTGAAATTGCGGTTGATTCTGTGTGACCTCTGCAAAAGTAGATATGCCAATCTCCTTTCTGATATTATTGATCTTCTCAGAAAAGAAGCAAACTCATTGCATTTACTGTCGGAGAGCATTTAGCAATTCAGCACTTAGCAATTCACTGGCCAACTGCGAACGCACGGCACAAACTCGCCAGTTGATCTTACTCTGAGGATACAGGGTGACTATAATACCTTTAAATAGGCTGCACCCTGCTAGCAAATAATAGTGTATTTTTTCTATAATCACGAAAACTGTAACTTGTTAAGTCAATGACAGACAGAAATCAGAAGATCCCTAATGACGAGCCCCCGCTTCATTCATTGGTACTTTAGTATGATCTGTCCTGGACGCAGATTTGTGGAAACACTAGACTACAACTCTAATATACTGGAAAAAAAATATTTCTGAAGAGATCAGAATAAGTCAAATATAACAATTTATTATTGGTCAGGTAAAATTGTATCACACCAATTATATAACAAATTCAAAAATATCAAATCATCTCAGTACAGAACATCAAATTCTCAAAGATTAATCTAAGAGTAAATGATGCATACCAGACCTTAGAAAATACATAGTATGGAGTGTAAAGACACACCACACTATCGGCTCATTCTGACTACAGAATCGCCCCGACTGATTTGCAACTTTCCCTTAAATACTATCAGAACAAAAGGCCCATAAACATTTATTCTCTGCCCCAAAACAGATTAGATCTGTGTAAGGGGGATGAGAAACCTCAGTAGGAGCTGTTCTCGTGCTCCAAATGGGTGATCAAAGAGATCAAAGCCTGATTGAAAAGTTTGTTTTGTCAAGTGGACATTGGATGAAGTCAAGTAGTGTCGAAAGAGATGAGTTTTCAGGTGTTGCAGATTGACAGGGATCCAGCATTCCGGATAGGGGTGGGAAGATCATTCCACCAGCCAGGAATGGTAAACGAGAATGTTCTGGAGAGTGATTTTGAGCCTCTTTGTGATGGTACCACGAGGCGTCGCTCACTAGCGAACTCTCAGACTTCTGGAGGGGATGTAGATTCGTAATAGTGAGTGCAAGTAGGCGGGTGCTGAGCCTGTGGTTGTTCTATATGCAAGCATCAGTTTCTTGAACTTGATGCGAGCTGCAACTGGTAGCCAGTGCAGGGAGATAAAGAGAGGTGTGACATGGGCTCTTTTGGGCTCGTTGAAGACCAGTCGTGCCGCCGCATTCTGAATCATTTGTAGAGGTTTGATTGTGTTTGATGGAAGTCCAGCCAGAAGAGCATTGCAGTAGTCCAGCCTAGAAATGACAAGGGCCTGGACAAGAAGTTGTGCAGCATGCTCTGTCAGAAAGGGCCTGATCTTTCTGATGTTGTGTAGTGTAAACCTGCAAGATCGAGCAGTCTTTTCAATGTGCTCTTTGAAGGTCAGCTGGTCATCAAAGATTACACCAAGATTTCTGACCGAAGTTGATGGGGTAATTGTTGATGAACCTAACTGAATCGTGAAGTCATGCTGTAGAGTCGGAGCGGCAGGGAAGATATGAAGCTCAGTCTTTGCCAGGTTGAGCTGTAGGTGATGTTCTTTCATCCATGCCGAGATGTCCGCCAGGCAGCCTGAGATCTGTGCAGCTATCGTTGGATCATCTGGTTGAAAAGAGAGATAGAGCTGCATGTCATCAGTGTAGCAATGGTAGGAGAAGCCATGTGCCTGTATGATGGGACCCAGTGATGTAGTGTATGTGGAGAAGAGGAGGGGTCTAAGAACCGATCCCTGAGGAACCCCAGTGACCAGTTGATGTGCATTGGATACCTCTCCTCCCCAGGCCACCCTGAACAACCTACCAGTGAGATAGGATTCAAACCAGCGAAGTGGAATCCCAGTGATGAGAGGGTGGACAGGAGGATCTGATGATTGACAGTGTCAAAAGCGGCAGATAGATCCAGCAGAATGAGGACTGATGATTTGGAATGGGCTTTTGAAATTCGCAGGGCTTCGGTGACTGAGAGTAGTGCAGTCTCAGTTGAATGGCCACTCCTGAAACCTGACTGTTTAGCGTCCAGTTTGTTGTTCTGTGAAAGAAACAGTGAGACCTGGTTGAAGACAACTCTTTCGAGCATTTTCGCTATGAATGGAAGGATAGAGACAGGTCTGTAGTTTTCTATCAGAGAAGTGTTTATTGTAGGTTTTTTGAGCAATGGGGTTACCCGAGCCTGCTGGAACGCAGTGGGGAAGATGCCTGTGAGGAGGGATGTGTTGATGATGTGTGTGAGTGCCGGTAAGAGTGTGGGAGAGATTGCTTGCAGAAGGTGTGAGTGGATTGGGTCAAGAGGACATGTTGTAGGATGGCTGGAGAGGAGAAGTTTGGATACTTCCGCCTCAGTGAGGGAACAGAAGGAGAAGATGGGAGTTTTAGCAGTGGATGTGGTTGTTTGGCGGTCCTGTGTGTGTGGAGCTGAGAACTGACTACTGACTTCTAGTTTTGTATGTGAAAAAAGTGGCAAAGTCATCAGCTGTTATAGAAATGGTGGGAGGTGGTGGAGGGGGAGAGAGGAGAGAATTAAATGTTCTGAAGAGATTACGCATGTCTGGAGCGCTGTTGATACCGATTCTTAGTAATGTTCATCAAAATTGCATCAGATGATCTTCAAACCTGACAAAATTATAACTCATTGATGAATTTGACCATAAAAACCCCAAACATGAAGTGAAGCTCAGGCTGTATATTTTAAAAGCTTCATTGTATTGAAACCAAACCAAACCAAACCGGAGCGTGTCTTAAGGGTCCTTGTGGAGTTTCAGTGTCTCTAAAGTTATAAATAATGGTCAATCTAATCATAGCCTTTGAGCTGCTTTTCCTGACCAAATCTACTCAACTCTACAGTGAGACTCCATTGATGTGCTTGAGCTGTTAGATGGACATTTATGTTCTTAGCAGATGTTTTATCATCCAAACTATTTACTAGAAAGTTCACATATAGTGTTCAGATACTAGAATTTGTAGCTCTAATGTGATATAATGAGTATGAGAAGAATGAAGCTGATGCTGTGAAAGTGCTGGATTGAGGTGAGTTACTAAAGATCAGTCGAGTCAAATCTGATGTTGGAGCAGGTTATTGGGTGAAGTGTGGAGCTGATGAGTTTTGATTTCTGTTTTCTGTAGAGTTTCCAGTCTCTCTCAGCTCCTCCTGAATCTACAGACGTAAATGATGATCTCTTCAGTTCTCTCCGTTCAGTCTCTTCTGATGCTCTGAGAGAATCTGTCCATCAGCTGAGAGACAAACTGGAGGATTTCTGCAAAGAGGAGCTCAAGAAGATCTCAGACAGAGGTAAAGTCCTGGAGATTCATCTGCTCTCAGAAACCAGTCCATCATCTCATATCATGGAGAACATCATATTAGAAATGTCTTAGGAATGGATGCAGGATCATGAGAATCACACTGTTCATGTCTGTTGATTTCCACAGAAACATTCACCAACATTGTTCCCAGAACCAGGAACCACTTCCTACAATGTAAGTCAGTAAGAAAACAAGCAGAAAAATCACTGAGTGTGTTCATGTTCTTCTGTAGAAGCTGAAAGAAGAGTTTTATAATTGATGATGTAAATGATGATTAGCACAGATATCTGCTCATCTGTACTGAGACACTGATGATACACTGAACATGAAGAGTTCAGCTACACGAAAAGATCAAACAGATTCATAATTCCTGATTCTGATGTGTTTTATCTCCATCAGATTCCCATCAGCTCACTCTGGATCTGAACACAGTGAATAAACACCTCCGTCTGTCCAAGAGAAACAGAGTGATTACTTTCACAGACACAGTCCAGTCGTATCCTGATCATCCAGACAGATTTGATGGGTGGCCTCAGGTGTTGTGTAGAGAGAGTGTGTGTGGACGCTGTTACTGGGAGCTGGAGTGGAGTGCTGGTAAAAATGGTTATGTGTATATATCAGTGTCATATAAGAGCATCAGCAGCAAGGGAACGGGTGTTGAGTGTGTGTTTGGACGTAATGATCAGTCCTGGAGTTTGTACTGCTCTCCTGACAGTTACTCATTCAAACACAATAACATACAGACTGCTCTCTCTGTAGAGTCCATCAGCAGGAGAATAGGAGTGTTTGTGGATCACGGTGCAGGAACTCTGTCCTTCTACAGCGTCTCTGACACAATGAGCCTCATCCACACACTCCAGACCACATTCACTCAGCCGCTCTATCCTGGGTGTTATGTTTATAAAGAATCATCAGTGAAATTGTGTTGATGTATCAGAATAAACTGACGAGAGATTCTACCCATAATGCTTTGAGCTGCATGATGAATCAGTAACAGAGAGTGCTCTTTTGTCTTCTGGTGTCACAAGCTGCTGTTTTTATTATCATGCATTTAATTGTTTAACACACATTTAATTGTTAACTGTTAAAGTTACATCTTGTTAATGATTTATGTTAAATTGTGTGGTAACACTTTACCATAAGAGTAAATTAACAATCATTTACTAATGCCTAAATTAATATTTAATTCATCAAATACTAGATTATTAAAGGTGTTAACTAATCATGAATTAATAAAGAGCTTTTCTCAACTACAACTGGAGTTATATGGATTCACGCATGAATAACGGCAGCCTTAACTATATATTAGTGCATGTTTGGTAGTTAATGCATTATTTAGGGGTAAACTAAATCAAACAGCCTCTTTAAGAAAGAATAATGCCATAAACATTACTGGGTAACACTTTATTTTGATGGTCCCTTTCGAACATTCTGTTGACACTAAGTAATGTTGCAACTACATGTCAACAAACTCTCATAAGAGTATTAGTAGACTGTCTGCTTCATATCTACTAACTCCATATTGTGTTGGTCTCCCAACAGATATTCTACTGACTATAAGTAACTTTGCAAGAACGTGTCAACTTAATCAAACCAAACCAGTCAACTAATACACTACTAACAATCTAATGAGAGTTAGTAGAAATGTAGGTGCAACATTACTTATAGTCAATAGAATGTGTTAAAGGGACCATCAAAATAAAGTGAAACCCATTACTGTGTGGAAAAAGATTAGTTGATCCTCCTCATCAATTGTAGAAAATACTAAATACACGAATAACTGATCTTGTTTTGTGTTGTTCGCTTTCCCTTTAAACTCACCCTGCTGTGACTTATAAACAGCTAAATAAAAATTAAAACTCAAAATCCACAACGAACATTTGTAGAACAATCCTAAAGAAATGTCCAGAAACAGTCGTGATGATACAGAACCTCCCCTCTCTGACTTCTTGATAATCAACACATCATCTCTTAACCGGGATAAATACTCGCTGTGTTACATGTGTATTTGATAGGAAGTATAAAATAAATCATGAGCTGAATTTAGTAAGTAGTTAACTGGGAGTTAATTATGATTGGGCCCCCTCAAGTAAAGTCATGTCAAAATAATGCATTAACAAGCCACGAGTACATAACTTTCAAAAGATTAATTAACTTAATGATTAATTCGGTTTAAAAAAAGCAGCCGACTTTTATTAGATTAAAATGCCAACATGACCGAAATAACAAACCTAGAGTGCGACACTAATGAGTGTCCCACCAGAAACAAACCCTTCATACTGCTGTCCCGTTTATTCTAAAATATTAAATTATTGCTCATTGAAAGTATTAGTGCCATTAATTAAACAGATCTGTTAGATCAAACGTGGAAAACAGACTAATAACTATCACTAATATTTTGTATTATTAGTTTATGTTTAGTCATAATGTCAGTATTTAGGGTTTGTTTCTGGTGGGACACTTATTAGTGTCGCACTCTAGGTGCTCGCAGTTTGCTGGCATTTCAATCTAATAAATGTTGGCTGCTTTTGCAAACCAAATTAATGATTAAATTCATGTTTGCATCTGTGTTTTATTGGAAGTTATGTACAGTAATTAATGGTATTATTCTGTCATTCAATTGTGTATGCTTCGGTTAGCACACATACAAAAGTTCACTAGTTTTTTTAAGTAAATTTTAAAATCAAAATACCTTTTATAAAATTGCGTTTTTGAGGGACAAAAAAAAGAAAAAGAAAGGTAGGCTAAGCAGAGTAAAGGCCAAGTCGCATTTTATTATTAAATTCATGAATAGCCTAATGTAAAATGCTGGTAAATAAAGCTAAATGTTTACTTAGTATTAATAAATACAGATAAACGTAACTAAAAGCTATTTTAGTTCTTCTCACTCCATAACAAATCCTTTAAATTTAACGGTATTCAGAAAAATAATGAAAAATAGTACAAGTAGTTAAATATTGACCCAAAACGAATTCATTGCTGCTGAAACTGAAACAGGCGTTGGGCTCATACAGCTAGCTATCTCTCATATTCGGCACGAATCCACTCAAAAATGTTTCCATATGTATTTGAATGATAAACTATTATTTATTATGCTTTGAACTTCACTGTACGGGATGTACAGGATCGATTCTTGGTCCAGTATTATTCTCACTTTATATGCTTCCTTTAGGGCTTATTTTTAACAAGCACGGGGTCTCTTTCCATCTATATGCAGATGACACCCAAATCTACATCCCCTTAAAGCGTGGCAATAAACATGGCATTAAGCCCATTTTGGATTGCCTGGAAGAACTGAAACTTTGGCTTGCAACAAATGTTTTTTGCCTCAATGAGAGTAAAACTGAATTCATCATGTTTGGTCCCAATAATAAAAGTGTATATGATCTCGAAACTACTTCTCTGTCACCATACAGTACTACTTGTGTCAGAAACTTGGGTGTTTGGTTTGACAATAATCTCAAATTTGATAAGCAGATAAGTTCTGTTGTTAAGTCCTGTTTTTATCATATCCGGCTTCTCTCCAAAGTGAAATCATTTCTATCATCACGGATGTTTGAAATCATAATGCACGCATTTGTTACATCTAGGCTTGACTACTGTAATTCTCTGTACATTGGTGTTTCTCAGTCCTGTGTCTCTCGCCTGCAGTTAGTCCAGAACGCAGCAGCTCGGCTTCTTACTGGAAAGCACAAATACGATAGTATTACACCGGTTTTAATTTCACTTCATTGGCTTCCAGTAAAGTACAGAATTGATTTAAAAATTCTATTGTTTGTCTTTAAATCTCTTCACAATCTGGCCCCATTGTACTTAACTGAGTTGTTACAGCCTCATACTTTGTCGAGATCTCTCAGATCCACTAATTCTGATCTATTGCATGTTCCTAGGACAAGGCTAAAAACGAGAGGTGACCGTGCCTTTTCTGTTGTCGGCCCAAAACTTTGGAATAGTCTCCCCTTTCATATCAGAACTGCTCCAACCTTGTCGGTTTTTAAATCCACATTAAAGACCTATTTTTTCTCATTGCCGTTTGATATTCCATGATAAATTGTCTCTGTCCTTGTGTTTGGAGTGCCACACATTCTTATAGCCTGTGTATATTCTGTGAATATCTGAGTTTTATAGCTGTATTTAATTCTGCCTATAGTCTGTATAGTGTTGTAAAGCACTCTGGTCAACTTTGGTTGTTTTTAAACTGTGCTATATAAATAAAATTGTATTGTATTGTATTGTATTGTATTGTATTGTATTGTACGTAAATCATCCTTCACATGTGCAATGTTTGGTGGATGAACGCAATGGATTGTTCTTCGGACTATTTACTGTAAATTGAGTAGTGTAGCCTAATTTTTTATATGTTTGGTTGGCATTATTTTATTTATTTTATTTTGATAATGAACAGGCTGCAATGTTTTTTTATAACTAATATGTTGTGTGTGTGCGTGGGTGAAGGCCATGACACCACCTCCACCATGCTTTACAGATGAGGCTGAAAGCTTGGGATCATTGCAGTTCCCTTTTTTTCTCCACATTTTTGCTTTCCCATCACTTAAATAAAGGTTCATCTTTTTCTCATCGGTCCATAAACACAGTTCCAAAACTCTTCTGGCTCACATTTTTTGCAAACGCAATCTTGCCTTTCTATTTCTATTTTTGGAGCTGGTCAGAGGTTTGTATCTTGCTGTGTAGCATCTGTAATTCTGTGTCAAAGTCTCCTGAGGACAGTATATTGTCAGAGCATCACCCCAGCTTTCTGGAGGTTGCTGGTGATTTTACAGACATGTCTTTTAGGGTTCATTTTCACAGCTTTTATGATTTGTCTGTCATCAGCTACTGTTGTTTTCTCATCTGATCAGGTAGTTGTTGGTTGCTGGTGCTTTCCAAACTCTTGATTTCTCCATGCCCTTTGTTTTTGCTAGAGCTATAATTGACTTCCTCTTTTCTTTTAGCATCCAAATTGCTTGCTTTTCTCTCAAAGTCAGCTCCCTGTTCCAATACTTATATTCCAGACTGTTCCAATACTTATGCTTACATCAGAAAGAGGGATGAAACTCAGCTGTTAAAACACCATGTGTTGAATCACCCAATAATAAAATGTGACATTTTGTAGTTTTGTCTCATATTCATCTTTTAATCATATTTGTAAATGTCTTGACTCCACAGCCAACAGAGCAATTTTGTCTTTACTGTTCCAATACTTTTGGAGGGCACTGTATATATACGTATTATTTGTAGTTTATTTAATAGGGACAGTGTACAAGTGCACCAAATCCTTCTCTGATAAGAACCAGAAGATGCTTTTCATAACATTATAATAAGATATATACTTACACCTGTTGTCCCTAATGGCCGGTTCAATACTGCAGAAAAGCTACCATGCCAAGAATCTTTCGACTAAAATGTTTATTAGTTTCAGTGACATTTATTCCTTCATTCTAATTCAGTTTTTAATTTTATTTTATTCAACAAACTCTCTGTTTAGTCTGTTTTTGGGAAGATTACAACTTTGGTGTTCAACATCAATTAAAGATTGAAATTTAAACTTCATTTGGTTCGTTTTATGTTGTTTAAGTTAGCTTTATAGGAATAGTTCACCCAAAAATGAAAATTTGTTGTTTATCTGCTTACCCCCAGGGCATCTAAGATGTAGGTGATTTTGACAAAACCAAATTAAACCCTGCGGCTCACGACAATACATTGGCTGTTGTGTGAACAATACATTGACGATACGCCCAAGACAGCAACATAGTTTTGGCCCAGATCCAGCCCACATCTGGCCCGTGTGAAATCCATGCAGGCCAGATGTGGGCCGGATCTGGTCGACACTGCTTGCTGTCTGGGGCGCTGGATGTTGTGTGAACGAGCTTAGGACAGTTGGACCGTGCGGCGGATCAGAGTTAAAAAACGATATAAGTACTGTTCAGTTTCTTGCACAGACAGATCGTTTTGTGTCTTTAGACCTCAATGTATCGTCACGAGCCGCAGGGTTTAATTTGGTTTTGTCAGTGTATGTTTTGTTTTTTTCTCAAAGCCGTGAGTACCATTGACTGACATTATATGACTGACAGACTACAACGGTTTGAGTTAAAAATCTTTGTTTGTGTTCTACTGAAGAATCAAAATCACCTACATCTTGGATGCTCTGGGGGTAAGCAGATAAACATCAAATTTTCATTTTTGGGTGAACTATCCCTTTAAGAAAAGAAATGACTGTTTAAAAAAGTTACAAAAATTACATTTTATTTTTAAAAGAGGTAAATTATCTTAAAATGTCACATGGGTTTGAATCAGATTCAAACAGATGGTCAGTTTACGCCCAGATAGTGCATCTTACCCACTGACTTGGGTCAACTTACCCCCAACCCTGGGGTAAATTGAGCCACAGAAACACTTTTTTTATATGAAGCCATATTTTTAGAACCCTTTTCATAGATACATTCTGATAATTTAAAATGATAGTAAACATCCTGAAATTACTTTAGATACTCTCATTGTACTCTCATTGTACCACTTTCCCCTGCTGTCTTTTTATAATACAATTATGGAAAATAACTGTTGCAGTGCTGCAAAACTATTAACTTTTTACCACAACAAGAATATCAATGTACAAAGAATTGCAAGATTTAATATTATTCATTACTTTTATAAATAATTGCAACTGCAGTTATTATAAGTATTATATATTTAAAATATTTTTCTATTAATCTGAACATCTATTTTGAGAAATTATATTCTTCTCTCATTGGAAAATGAATCTTGCATTTATGAAGGATTTAGTCTGTCACTCCTGAAACTTTGCTGCTTGTACAGGGTATATACGGCCGTTAGCAGCACGAAAAACAAAACTTTTATTCAAATTCTGAACGCATAAGAATGTGCGCAAATAGCCATTTCTTTAAAATTACTAAAGAGGTGTCACTTACTTCAGTTCATTGCGATCTCAGAAAGTTTATTTATAATTAATGCATCTCTTATTTACATCGTGTTACAGAGAGATGATTTGCATACGTGCAGGGAAAAAAAAACAATCCGGAGTTTAGAGGTGAGTGAACGCAATGGCCAATCACAGGTGTTCAGGAAATCAACAGACATGTCTGTGATTGCTACATTGCTCAGTGTAACAGCTCCTATCTTCGTTGTGTGTAATAATTGTGACAATTCACACGCAAATATTAATGACTTAACCTGAACCAGTTTTCAATATGGCAATTAACAGAGAGTGTGGGTCGATTGTAATTAAAGAGCCATACACATGTAAAAATTAAAGCAAGTGGAAGCACCTTTTTTAACCTGTTACATCAGCGCTACGAAAACACGTTGTAAAAACTCTTGACTCTTTCTAGTGCGCAAATGCACACAGGAGCCTTTACCAAATTAGTTTCGCCTATATCCTATTATTATAGTATTAACTGAGGGTGCTTTTGACTGCGTGAGAAAATGGATGTGTGGCGTGAGAAAAGTGTTAATTGCGTGAGTCTCACGCTGAATGCGTGAGAGTTGGCAGCCCTGATTATTAACTACACATAACATCAACTCATGGCTTGTTAACCCTTTAAAACCTAAGGGTAAAATAGGTCATTTTCACACATTTTGTTTATTTGACTGTAAAATTCTAACAGAATGTGCTATGCATTATTTTGTCATGACTTTACTTGAGGGGGCCCAATCATAATTAACTCACAGTTAAATACTCTTCACATGGTTCAAAATCCATGGTGAGCATGGTTCAAATCGTACTTATCTGACTGCCATCAATTCGTAGCAGTGAATGAAGAGGTATCATATCGATCACAAGTGCAGTATGGAGTACCTCAAAGTTCAGCACTAGGGCCATTACTTTTCACACTTTACATGTTACCCTTGGGAGATATCATCAGGAAACAAAGTGTTAGCTTTCACTGTTATGCTGATGATACTCAGCTCTATATTTCTTTGCGGCCCGGTGAAACATACCAATTACATACCAAACTAACGGAATGCATAGTCGATGTAAAAAAACTGGATGACGAGTAATTTCTTACTGCTAAATTCTGAAAATCTGTGTTAATTATCAGAAGCAAAACCTGCACATGTAATAACCTAGAACACTGTCTAACACCTGATGGCTGCTCTGTAAATTCTTCATCATCAGTTAGGAACCTAGGTGAACTTTCAAATCTCTCCTTTGAAAGCCACGTTTCTAGTTTTTGTAAAACTGCATTTTTCCATCTCAAAAATATATCTAAATTATGACGCATGCTCTCAATGTCAAATGCAGAAACGTTAATTCATGCATTCATGATCTCAAGGTTAGATTATTGTAATGCTTTATTGGGTGGTTGTTCTGCACGCTTAATAAACAAACTCCAGCTGGTCCAAAATGCAGCAGCTAGAATTCTTATTAGAACCAAGAAGTATGACCATATTAGTCCCGTTTTGTCAACACTGCACTGGCTCCCTATTAAACATCGTATAGATTTTAAAATATTGCTAATTACTTATAAAGCCCTGAATGGTTTAGCACCTCAGTATTTGAACGAGCTCTTGTTGCATTATAGTCCTCCACGTCCCCTGCGATCTCAAAACTTTGATTATACGTAGAATATCAAAATCAACTGTAGGTGGCAGATCCTCTTCCTATTTAGCGCCCAAACTCTGGAACAATCTACCTAACACTGTTCGGGAGGCAGACACACTCTGTCAGTTTAAATCTAGATTAAAGACCCATCTCTTTAACCTTGCTTACACATAACACACTAACACATTTCTAATATTCAAATCCGTTGAAGGATTGTTAGGCTGCATTAATTAGGTCAACTGTCACCGAGAACACTTCTCATAACACACGATGTAAGTGTTACATCATTAGAAGAATGGCATCTACGCTAAGATTAGTCCGTTTCTTTCTTATTCTGAGGTCACCGTAGCAACCAGATCCAGTCTGTATCCAGCCTAGATGGTGGATCGGCACCTAGAGATGACCTCTACAGCACGAATGTCAGCGGAGACCAGGACACCTAGATGAGCCCCAGAGACAGATCCCCAGTGAAGACCCTGTCTCCTAAATG
Organism: Onychostoma macrolepis; assembly: GCF_012432095.1. Classification (NCBI taxonomy): domain Eukaryota; kingdom Metazoa; phylum Chordata; class Actinopteri; order Cypriniformes; family Cyprinidae; genus Onychostoma; species Onychostoma macrolepis. The sequence goes on from NC_081156.1 coordinate 36,021,976, forward strand.
GCCATCAGGAACTGGCCCCCCGACTGAGCCTGGTTTCTCCCAAGGTTTTTTTCTCCATGGAGTTTTGGTTCCTTGTCGCGGTCACCTCTGCCTTACTTAGTTGGGGACACTTATTTTCCAGCGATATCATCGACTTGATTGCATAGATATTATTTAAACTGAACTGAGCTGGATGATGACGTCGCTGAATTCAATGATGAACTGCCTTTAACTGAAAATTGAGTGTTTGCTGTTGTCCTTTTGCATTATTGACACACTATTTTCCTATTTGATACTGTAAAGTTGCTTTGACACAATCTGTGTTGTTAAAAGCGCTATAAAAATAAAGGTGACTTGACTTGACTAAACAGCTGGCAGTGGAGGATTCCTGGGAAGTGAACATGTCTACCTGGGTTTCTCAGAATTGACTCCAGATCAGCTGAATCACCTGGAAATGGAGTCTCCATTCTCCCTGCAGTGTAAGCTGTCATGAGCACGTCGTTCTTTACGTGCTTTACAGACTCACAGACACACCTGTTTTACACACGTCACTCAAACACAGAACCAGGAAACAGGAATCACATGAGTTCAAGGAAAGAGAAAAGGTGTGTTTGTGTCTCTGTGTTCATGCAGAAAAATGGCAGAAGCCAGAGTTTCTCAGGATGAGTTCTTGTGTGCAGTGTGTCTGGATCTCCTGAAGGATCCAGTGACCATCCAGTGTGGACACAGTTACTGTAAGAGCTGTATTACAGGCTGCTGGGATCAGGAGGATCAGATGAGAGTCTACAGCTGCCCTCAGTGCAGACAGACCTTCAGTCCAAGACCTGCTTTAGCTAGAAACACCATGCTGGCTGAAGTGGTGGAGAAACTGAAGAAGAGGAAACGTCCTGCTGACTGTTACGCTGGAGCTGGAGATGTGCAGTGTGACGTCTGTACTGGAAGAAAATACAAAGCCGTCAAGTCCTGTCTGGTGTGTCTGGAGTCTTACTGTCAAACTCATTTTGAGCGGCACGAGGAGTTTCGCTCAGAAAAACAACACAAAGTGACTGAAACCACTGGACGACTGCAGGAGATGATCTGCCAGAAACATGACAAGCTCCTTGAGGTTTTCTGTCGCACTGACCAGAAATGTATATGTGTGCTGTGTACGATTATTGAACATAAAAACCATGACATTGTACCAGCTGCAGACCAGAGGACAGAGAAACAGGTATTTAATATTCATCAAGTTAATACTCAGTGTAATGATCCAATAGTATTTTTATTTTCTGTGTAGAGCCGCAACTTAATTACACAGAAACACTGTCAGTGTGAAGCTCTATGTCTCTGTCAGTTTCACTTTTATAATAATTACACATGCAGTGTGAAGCATTTCTTATGCTTAATGATAATACGATTATTGTACCAATCATCACTTCTGGATTTTGAACCTACAGCCATTATTTATCAGCTCCACTTTTACTGGATTCATCTGTTCACATGATGATTTAGAGCCAGTAGTTTTCTGTGAGATTCACTATCATCTGTTTGTCCTGCAGAAGCAGCTGAAGGAGACGCAGAAGACGTTCCAGCAGAGAATCCAGCAGAGAGAGAAAGATCTCCAGCAGCTGAGAGAGTCTGTGGAGTCTCATAAGGTGAGTCTGGAGAAGAAGAGAAGTTTGTCTCAGTCTCAGTTCAGACTCACTGAAGCCTGAATCACTGTGTGTCCTAACAGCGCCTGCACAGACAGCAGTGGAGGACAGTGAGAGGATCTTTACTGAGCTCATCCGCCCATTGAGAGAAGCCGCTCTGAGTTGATACGGCTGATCAGAGATCAGGAAAAGCAAGCAGTGAGTCGAGCTGAAGGACGACTGAGCGACTGGAGCAGGAGATCAATGATCTGAGGAGGAGAGACGCTGAGCTGGAGCAGCTTTCACACACACAGGATCACATCCAGTTCCTGCAGGTAACACACATCTAGAAGAACAGGGTCATAGTGGACTTGAGCAGATCCTGCTGTGACACCAGAATCACAGAGAAACATTTCATGAGTGTCTTATTATATAATCATCAGTCAGACTCTCATCTGATCGTCTTCTTCTGAAAGAGACGCCGCGTACAAATGGCTTTCAGCTCTGGAAATCTCTTAGCAATCATTTCTCTGAGCTCTTTCTTCTGGAAGATATATTTCGCTGTCAAACACCACTAGCGCCACCAACAGTTCAAAACTTCACTAACATTTCAGCTTTTAACCTGATTTTTCCTTCTGATTTACAATGTCACAATGAAATTAGTAAACTCGATACTACAATCAAAATTGGATCAGGTGATCTTCAAACCTGATAAAATTTTTACTGGCCTGTAAAACATTGATGATTTTGAACATGAAGATCCTAAACATGAAGTGAGGCTGTATATTAGCAATGCTTCAGTATATTCAAACCAAACCAAACCCTAGCGTGTCTTAAGGGTTCTTGTGAAGTTTCATTGTCTCTAAAGTTATAAATAATGGTTGATCTAATAATAGCAGCTTTTCATGAGCAAATCTACTCAACCCTACAATGAGACTCCATTGATGTGCTTGAGCTGTTAGATGTACATTTATGTTCTTAGCAGATGTTTTATCATCCAAACTATTCCTTAGAAGGTTCACATATAGTGTAAGTGTCAAATACTTGAATCTGTAGCTCTAATGTGATATAATGAATATGAGGAGAATGAAGCTGATGCTGTGAAAGTGCTGGATTGAGGTGAGTTACTAAAGATCAGTCGAGTCAAATCTGATGTTGGAGCAGGTTATTGGGTGAAGTGTGGAGCTGATGAGTTTTGATTTCTGTTTTCTGTAGAGTTTCCAGTCTCTCTCAGCTCCTCCTGAATCTACAGACGTAAATGATGATCTCTTCAGTTCTCTCGTCTCTTTTGATGATCTGAGAGAATCTGTCCATCAGCTGAGAGACAAACTGGAGGATTTCTGCAAAGAGGAGCTCGAGAAGATCTCAGACAGAGGTAAAGTCCTGGAGATTCATCTGCTCTCAGAAACCAGTCCATCATCATCTCATATCATGGAGAACATCATATTAGAAATGTCTTAGGAATGGATGCAGGATCATGAGAATCACACTGTTCATGTCTGTTGATTTCCACAGAAACATTCACCAACATTGTTCCCAGGACCAGGAACGACTTCCTACAATGTAAGTCAGTAAGAAAACAAGCAGAAAAATCACTGAGTGTGTTCATGTTCTTCTGTAGAAGCTGAAAGAAGAGTTTATAATTGATGATGTAAATGATGATTAGCACAGATATCTGGTCATCTGTACTGAGACACTGATGATACACTGAACATGAAGAGTTCAGCTACATGAAAACATCAAACAGATTCATAATTCCTGATTCTGATGTGTTTTATCTCCATCAGATTCCCATCAGTTCACTCTGGATCTGAACACAGCACATAAACTCCTCTGTCTGTCTGAGAGCAACAGAGTGATTACTAATACTGACACAGATCAGCCGTATCCTGATCATCCAGACAGATTTGATTATTGGTATCAGGTGTTGTGTAGAGAGAGTGTGTGTGGACGCTGTTACTGGGAGCTGGAGTGGAGTGGAGATGGTGTGTTTATATCAGTGTCATTTAAGAGCATCAGCAGAAAGGGACGGGGTGATGAGTGTGGGTTTGGATATAATAATCAGTCATTGGGTTTGCTCTGCTCTCCCTCCAGATACTCATTCTGGCACAATACCATATGGACTGATCTCCCTGTAGAGTCCATTGGCAGTAGAATAGGAGTGTTTGTGGATCACGGTGCAGGAACTCTGTCCTTCTACAGCGTCTCTGACACAATGAGCCTCATCCACACACTCCAGACCACATTCACTCAGACGCTCTATGCTGGGTTTAGGCTTGGTTCTGGATCATCAGTGAAACTGTGCTGATTAATCAGATTAGATATTATTATTATTAATATCAAAATGACCTTTCGATTCAAATGATCACACAGTCAATAAATAATTTAATTATTTTCCTCATGTAGCTCCTGCTCTTCCTAGCATTTGTGTTCTTCTGTATTTTGGTCTTTTTGTTGCTATGCATTTAATTGTTGACTGTGACATTTGTTTTTCATTTTAAGTTACAGCTTGTTAATAAGTAGTGGTAAAAAAGTGTAAATGACCATTTTAAACTCTTCAAGCTCATATTATTCAACATGTGATTTCATGGCATTCAAGTCAAGTCAAGTCAAGTCACCTTTATTTATATAGCGCTTTTACAATACAGATTGTGTCAAAGCACTTAACAGTATCAAATTGGAGGATAGAGTGTCAGTAATGTATAATGATAAGATTAAACACTCAATTTTCAGTTAAAGGCATTTCATTATTGAATTCAGAGATGTCATTGTCTAGCTCAGTTTAGTTTAAATAGTATCTGTGCAATCAAATCGGCGATAATCGCTAGAAATTAAGTGTCCCCAACTGAGCAAGCCAGAGGCGACAGCGGCAAGGAACCAAAACTCCTCTGTGACAGAATGGAGAAAAACCTTGGGAGAAACCAGGCTCAGTCGGGGCCAGTTCTCCTCTGACCAGACGAAACCCGCAGTTCAAAAGTTTATATTTCTATTTTAATTTTGTTGCAATTTCAAACAATAGTAGTATTATGTAGTTAGGTATTTTATTATATTTTAGTTATTTAGTTATTTTTGGTTGATATATCTGGGGATCATCTCTTGGTGCTGATCCACCATCTGATCGGATACGGACTGAGAAACAGACTAGGAAAGAAACAGACAAATATTAGCGTAGATGCCATTCAACTTACGATGTAACGAGTACATCGTGTGTTATGGGAGTGTTCCCGGTTCCGGTTGATCTAATTAATGCAGCCTAACAATCCTTTAACGGATTTGAATAATAGAAGCGTATTAATGTGTTATGTGTAAGCCAGGCTAAAGAGATGGGTCTTTAATCTAGATTTAAACTGACAGAATGTGTCTGCCTCCCGAACAGTGTTAGGTAGATTGTTCCAGAGTTTGGGTGCTAAATAGGAATAGGATCTGCCGCCCACAGTCGATTTTGATATTCTAGGTATTATCAAACGGCCAGAGTTTTGAGAACGCAGCGGACGTGGAGGACTATAATGCGATAAGAGCTCGCTCAAGTACTGAGGAGCTAAACCATTCAGGGCTTTATAAGTAATTAACAAGATTTTAAAATCTATCCGATGCTTGATAGGAGCCAGTGCAGTGTTGACAGAACCGGGCTAATATGGTCATATTTCCTGGTTCTAGTAAGGACTCTAGCTGCTGCATTTTGGACTAACTGTAGTTTGTTGATCAAGCGTGCAGAACAACCACCTAATAAAGCATTACAATAGTCTAACCTTGAGGTCATAAACGCATGAATTAACATTTCTGCATTTGACGTTGAGAGCATTGGTCGCAATTTAGATATGCTTTTGAGATGAAAAATGCAGTTTTACAGATGCTAGAAACATGGCTTTCAAATGACAGATTGCTATCGAACAGCACACCTAGGTTCCTGACTGATGAAGAAGAATTGACAGAGCAGCCGTCAAGTGTTAGATAATGTTCTAGGTTATTACATGTGGGGTTTTAGGTCCGATAATTAACACCTCTGTTTTTCAGAATTTAGCAGTAAAAATTATTCGTCATCCAGTTTTTTATATCGACTATGCATTCCGTTAGTTTCTCAATTTGGTGTGTTTCACCAGGCCGCGAAGAAATATAGAGCTGAGTATCATCAGCATAACAGTGAAAGCTAACACCATGTCTCCTGATAATATCTCCCAAGGGTAACATATAAAGAGTGAAAAGTAACGGCCCTAGTACTGAGCCTTGAGGTACTCCATACTGCACTTGTGATCGATATGATACCTCTTCATTCACTGCTACGAACTGATGGCGGTCAGATAAGTACGATTTGAACCATGCTAAGGCACTTCCACTAATGCCAACAAAGTTTTCTAGTCTATTCAAAAGAATGTTGTGGTCGATAGTGTCGAACGCAGCACTAAGATCCAGTAGAACTAATAAAGAGATACAACCACGATCAGATGATAGAAGCAGGTCATTTGTAACTCTAATGAGAGCAGTCTCAGTACTATGATACGATCTAAATCCTGACTGGAATTCCTCACAGATATCATTTTTCTCTAGGAAGGAATATAATTGTGAGGATACTACCTTTCTAGTATCTTTGACAGAAAAGGGAGATTTGAGATCGGTCTGTAATTAACTAGATCTTTGGGGTCAAGTTGTGGTTTTTAATGAGAGGCTTAATAACAGCCAATTTGAAGGTTTTGGGGACATATCCTAATGACAATGATGAATTAATAATAGCCAAAAGAGGATCTATGACTTCTGGAAGCAGCTCTTTTAGTAGTTTAGATGGAATCGGGTCTAACATACATGTTGTTGGTTTAGATGATTTAACAAGTTTATACAATTCTTCCTCTCCACAGTAGAGAATGAATGAAATTGTTCCTCAGGGGATCTATAGTGCGCTATCTGATGCGATACTGTAGCTGACGGCTGCAAGGATACAATTTTATCTCTGATAGTATCGATCTTGGAAGTGAAGTAGTTCATAAAGTCATTACTGCTATGCTCTTGGGAAATGCCAACACCTGTTGATGCTTGATTTTTCGTTAATTTAGTTACTGTATTGAATAAATACCGAGGGTTATGTTTGTTTTCTTCTAGAAGAGACGAAAAGTAATCAGATCTAGCAGTTTTAATGCTTTTCTGTAGGATAGGGTACTTTCCGCCAAGCTAAACGAAATACCTCTAATTTAGTTTTCCTCCAGCTGCGCTCCATTTTCCGGGCTGCTCTCTTTAGGGCGCGAGTGTGCTCATTATACCACGGTGTTGGACTCTTATCCTTAATCTTCCTTAAGCGTAAAGGAGCAACCGCATCTAGAGTGCTAGAAAAGAGAGAGTCCATAGTTCCTGTTACATCATCAAGTTGTTCTGAGCTAATGGATATACTGAGGAACTGAGATAAGTCAGGAAGATTATTTATAAAGCAGTCTTTTGTGGTAGAAGTGATGGTTCTACCATATTTGTAACAAGAAGTTGGCTTTACAGCTTTAGCTATATGGAATATACAGGAGACTAGATAATGATCTGAGATATCATTGCTCTGCTGTAAAATTTCAACGCCACTGACATCAATTCCATGTGACAGTATTACATCTAGAGTATGATTTCGACAATGATTAGGTCCTGACACGTGTTGTTTAACACCAATTGAGTTTAGAATGTCTATAAATGCTGATCCCAACGAATCTCTTTCATTATCAACATGGATATTAAAATCACCAACGATTAGGACTTTATCTGCAGTCAGTACTAACTCCGATAGAAGATCAGAAAATTCTTTAATAAAGTCTGTATGGTGCCCTGGTGGCCTGTATACAGTAGCCAGTACAAACATCACAGGGGATTTATCATTAACACTTGTTTCTTTGGATAACGTTATATGAAGCACCATTACTTCGAACGAATTATACTTGAAACCTGACCTCTGAGAGATACTGAAAATATTTCTATAAATTGTAGCAACACCTCCCCCTTTACCTTTTGGACGCGGTTCATGTTTGTAACAGTAATCTTGGGGTGTAGACTCGTTTAAAGTAATGTAATCATCTTGTTTTAGCCAGGTTTCTGTCAGACAAAGCACATCTAGTTTATGGTCAGTGAACATATCATTTACAAAAGTGCTTTTGAAGAAAGGGATCTAATATTCAATAAGCCAAGCTTTATCATGTGTTTATCTGTATTATATTGGTTTTTTATTTGTTGAACATCAATTAAATTGTTACTATTACTTTGGTTTGGATGTTTTCTGTATTTTCTAGTTCGGGGAACAGACACAGTCTCTATAGAGTGATATCTAGGTGAAAGAGTCTCTATGTGCTGAGAGTTAACTGACTTTGGCGACGAGAGGCGTCAAGTAAAATAGTTTTGTAATTTTGAACTTCATTTATCACCCCACATTTTTAAAATGCTTATTGTAAGATGTAGGCCTAATATAATATGATATATGATATAAAAACAAACTGAATCATTTAAACTGATAGAATAGAATAGAATAAAAAACAAACTGAAGCATTTAAACTGAGATCTGCAAGCTAAATATTCTCAAAAAACATGAAAAGTGAATTCCTTATATAGTTAATTAAACATCCCTATGAAGTACAGTTTTTGCACAATACATCTGTGAGTGATTGTAAATGACTGTAAATGAGTTTTGTTACCATTCTGTGCCCATCATCTGCTATTTCCACCACTTAATCAAGCCAATCTTCTTAAAAGCATGACATTTTATTTCACATTTCATTACGTTTGCGTTGTATCTCGTGTTGAGCTATTTCATCTGCAACCATTAACATTAACAGCATTAAATTTCTACAACAACTTATTCAGTCAAATTGCCTTCCCAACTCATTTTTGCGTGTGCGTACGTATGCAGCTTAGAGGGAACATCTCTTATGGGGACCTTTTTTTGGTCCCCGTGAGGAAATCATATAGAATGATCATAAATCATACAGAATGGTCTTTTTTTTTTTCAAATCTGAGGGGTAGGTTTAGAGCAGGTGTCCCCAAACTATGGCCCACGGGCCAAATGTGGCCCGCCCCCACATTATGACCGACCGTGTGAACAATGCCAGAGACATATTTTGTCATTTTAAAATGTAATTTTAAATACATGTTTTACTTATATCATGTCTATATTTGATAATAAAGGTTGGCTTTCAGACAAAAATTTCCCTTACTTACTAACGTAGCCTAATTAATTTAAAAATTCACATACCAACAGAATGGTACGTTCAACGTAACGTGATCGAACAGGTGACGTGCGAGCCAGCGAGAAAATTCAAAGAGACGACAAAAATAGCGGGTTCGTCAAGAAATGTATGAATGCTGCTGGGGAGGAGGTGTGCCCAGATAAAAAAGACATCTTGAATGCAGTGAGTCTGTCTACAAGTACAATCACCAGACGAATTGAAGAAATGTGGGATAATGTATATGCCCAGCTGCAGGAGAAAGTGAAAGAATTTGAAATTTTTGCATTAGCACTGGATGAGAGCAATGATGTGCAGGACACGGCACAGCTGCTAATTTTTCTTCGTGGAGTTAGCGCAAACTTTGAAGTATCCGAAGAGCTGGAAGCCCTACAAAGTCTAAAAGGCACTATGACAGGGGAGGATATTTTTGGTAAAGTGTGCCAAACGATCGGAGAGCTGGGTCTCGACTGGTCTAAGCTGGCCAGCATCACTACCGACGGGACTCCTAGTATGGTTGGCGCGTCGAGGGGGCTTATAGGACGCATGAATAGAGAAATGGAGGAAAGAGGTCTCAGCCCCCTGTTACAAGTCCACTGCCTGATTCACCAGCAAGCACTCTGCTGCAAAGTTTTTAAGTGGGAATCGGTCATGAAGATGGTGGTGTCATGTATAAACTTCATCAGAACAAACGGACTTAAACACCGGCAGTTCCAAGCCTTTCTCGCCGAGCTAGAGTCTGCTTAAGGAGATGTGCTTTACCATACTGAAGTCCGATGGTTAAGCTGAGGCAGAGTTTTGAGGTGTTTCTACGAGCTGCTACCCGAAATCAACACCTTTCTTCTGACAAAGGGCAAAACTGTGCCAGAACTGATCGACGCAGAATGGAAATGGGACCTCGCCTTTTTAACAGATGTGACAGAGATTTTGAACGGCCTCAACTTGCAGCTCCAAAGCAAGGGGAAACTAATGTGTGACATGTATTCCCACATAAAAGCATTTGAGGTGAAACTAGCACTGCTTGTGGGACAAGTGCAAAAGCAAGGCTTCACTCATCTCCCCGTTACCCAAAGTCTCTCAGCTGAGAAACCAGTTGCCCCATTCCCAGCTGAAAAGTCCGTGGAAGTGCTGGAAATGCTGAAGGCGGAGTTTGACGTGCGATTCCATGAGCTACATGTCCATGCTAAAGAAATCTGCCTTTTCCAGAACCCCTTCGCTGCCGATATTGACGAAGCCGTGCCGCCTTATCAGTTTGAGTTGGCTAAGTTACAGAACTGTGATATTCTGAAAGACGCATTTAAGCCCAACGGTCTCATTGAATTCTATGCTGCCCTCCCTAACAAGACATACCCAAACATCAAAAGGCATGCAATGAAGATGTCCACACTTTTTGGCAACATGTATATCTGTGAGCAAACCTTTTCATGCATGAAACTGATGAAAACTCCGATGAGATCAAGACTCACTGATAAACATTTGCATCAATCTTTGAGACTGGCTGTGACAGGAATGGAACCTGACATTGGACATCTCACCAGCCAGAAGCAAGCCCACTGTTCACACTAATTAATATGCATAAGTAAGTAAATGTTTTGATAGCACTGAAAGTAATGATAATTTGTTTAGACAGTGCAAACAAAATAATAAACTATTTTAGCATTAGGAGGCATAATAAATACAATTAAAATCATAATAAAATCTTCACAATAATACTAGTAGTCACTCCGGCCCATCTCATTTTCTGCTATAAACCAACCAGGCCCCCCATTAAAGCAAGGGAAAATTATGTGGCCCTCGCAGAAAAAAGTTTGGGGATCCCTGGTTTAGAGGTAGGATAAGGGGATAGAAATGTCTTGGTTATGAATGTAACCCTTGTTAGGAGGGAACAGAGATGTTATGTCAATACTGGTGTATGGGGTCTCACTTGGAAGCCCAATCACCTCCGAGTAGTACAAGAAATGGCTATTGAACATTGGTGACTCACCTGTACACACAGGCATATAAGATAGCAGTGTTTTATGCTGAGGAGCCAAGAACATGTCCCAGCCATTCAATGGGTAGTTCAGTGGTTGTGGCAGGAGAGATGTAAGGTCTTTGTTTCCTCCTTCAGGAAACGAGGGTTACATATGTAACCAAGATCCTTTCTTTCAGTCAGTCATGTTCAACATTATGTCGATACTGACGTATGGTGTCCCTATGGAAAGCACTACAGCCACTGAACTGTGTCACGAGATTTGGTGACGCAGATGCTGGCAACTGGAAGTGTGTGTAGACAGATGCAGTCACAAGTCATAACCTTCCCATCCCCATGTAAGCCGGATAATCTTTCACACCTTTTTAAAGGAATAGAATTGACAGTACCTAATATGGGGAAGGTTGTTAGTGTCAGGGTTGTGACCAGAATTCTGGCTAGGACCAGTGGAGACGAAGGAGATTCAGGAGATGAAGGAGGGCTGGACAGGACCAGCGGAGACGAAGGAGGGCTGGACTTGGGATCTGTGGCCCTCCCTGGGCCAAACGGGGGAACAGTAGCCCTCTCTGGGCTTGATTCGGGAACAGAAGCCCTCTCTGGGCTGGATGCAGGAACAGGAGTCCTCTCTGGGCAGAACGTGGGAACAGCAGCTCTCTCTCGACTCTGGTCAGGGGCTAGAGCCCACAGTCCTCAGCCTAGTTCATCTTAATTTTAGGTCCGGTCATCTGTCAGGGTTGTGTCGGGAGGAGGAAGATGAAGGACACAGCAGGGGCAATCCAAACTTCTTAGTTTAATAATAATAAAGGTAGAAGGACAATGGAGAACACAACTTAAAATAAGGGTGCCCAGACAACCAAAGACAGAACAGACTGGGCTTTAAATACAAACACAAACGAGGGTAATTAACTAGAATCAGGTGAACAGAATGAACTAATCATGGCAACTAAGGAAAACTAGGTCAAGGTAGGAAGAACAGAAACACAGGGAAAACTTAACCAAATCAGAACATAAACGTGGCATATTGCCCTGGAGCACCCCCTTTTAACAAATGTAACATGCAAAATCTAATTTTTAATGAAAAATTATATATTCTATTCTCATTAAATGTACCATTATTATTTTTAGTTTAGAGCTTTAATAATCTCTAAAAAGAAAAAACACTGGGTGGATTTTTATCATTATAGGATGGCTGTGTGCACACACGTCCGGTGAAGACGGTTTCGCGGCTGCAGTTTACAGTCTGCTTGTCACTATATGGAAGAAAGGGGCACGGTCAGCAGAGCTCATTAGCATTTAAATCAACATGTACTACAATGGCTTGCTAAAAACAGAGCTGATTTTGACAGGTTTAAAAAGGTGTTTTTTCCGCTACCATTGAGAAATGTATCATCTTTAAGTCCCATCCGGAAGCAGTTTATGTTATAGACTTTTAATTAAGACCCAAAAGAATCATATCAACTTGTGCAAAATGGGCATCCGATGACCCCTTTAAACGTCGCTCAAGGGGCATCCACTCAAAATAATAATTCAAAGAGTGTGTGCAGTCTCCTATAATTTTATGTGCCATCCTCATCACTTGGAAATGAATGACTAATAGTAAGTAAGTGTTCCTCTGCTGCCATCTACTGGTTATAGTGGTCATTTAATGTTTTTTTTTTTTTTTTTTAAATAAGTGTTTGTTTACCACAAAGTATATTTTGGTCATCCCATTAAAAACAACATTTAAATTGGATCATTTTTTTGGATAAAAATATTGTTCAGTCAGTATAAAAGTAATAGAAATCTATGGAAAGTCCTTACAATTCACAGAAACAAACGTGTGTGTGTGTGTGTGTGTGTGTAAGGGTGTGTGTGTGTTAATTTAGATATTATTGGGGATATTAATTTAGGGATTATTCTGGAAATCCCATACTCTCAATTAGTCTTTCATTAGCGACACGGTGTCGCTTAGCAATTCACTCGGCCAACTGTGACTTAACTTGTTAAGTCATTGACAGACAGAAATCAGAAGATCCCTAATGACGAGCCCCTGCTTCATTCATTGGTACTTAAGAATGATATGTCCTGGACGCAAATTTGTGGAAAACACTAGACTACAACTCTAATCTACTGGAAAAAAAGGATTTCAGAAGCGATCAGAATAAATCAAATTTAACAATTTATTATTAGTCAGGTAAAGTTGTATTACACCAATTACATAACAGAACAATTCGAAGCCAATTCAGAGAGGACAATGCAACTGTGGATCACATTGTAACCACGTGGCAGCCCTGCTCCTGTACATCGATACTGTGGTTATATGGGAAATAGTCAAGTGATCTAAATGCATACCTGAGTTTTAGAAAATACATAGTACAGAGTGTAAAATCACACGCCACACTACGGGCTTATTCTGACTATGAATTACTATGACTGATTTGCAACTTTCCCTTAAATACTACCAGAACAAAATGGCAATAAACATGTTATTGTCGGCCCCAAACAGATTACATCTGTGTATGGGAGATGGGAAGTTTCTGTAGAAGCTGTTCCCGCTCTCAAATGGTCACACCTGGTGTAGAGCAATGTTTATCAGATTTTGAAAGGAGACCGCCACAACAGAAGTACAGAATTCACTTAAGTTTTCAATATTTGAAACTGATACCAGTTTACCAATCGAACAAAGACCTTTAGAACAATAGCAAACATGGAAGGATTATGATTATGAATTCTGAATATACAGTAATTGCATGATAGAAGTATAGTAGCTTGAGTTATTGACATTTCTCTGTCAACTTTTAGTGACCTGAACCATGTGCCCAGGGGGGAAGGATGGATGAAGTGACCGATGAGTAAATGGTGTCTCCCAGATCTTCTTGTCAGATTAGAGAGTTTATTGCTTTGTTGGATGGCATGTGTGTTGCGAGAGTTCCTGAGTGTTTGGCTTCACGAGGAGTTAATTTCACTCCTTTCAAGATCACAAAGCACAGTGGACCTTTATATCTTTATTTATAAAAAAATAAACTATATCTTGCAGCTATTTTGCAGTAATTCTGAACTTTTATAAGAATATTTTTTAAATTTTTACATTTTACATTACATTTTTTTGGACACTGCAAAAAAATCCAATAGAGCGATATTAACTGTATAGCACAAGGTGCTGTGAACATAAAAAATAAATAGACTATGCCTATTTGTCAGACTAAGAAAACAGTCTGCTTTGATGACGCACTTCTGTATTTTTTTTCTGCTGGCCAATTTGGCCAATTTGACGGATTTAGAGCAGCTGCAGCAGAAATAATTCCGTTGTTATCCAGTCGGAGCTCAATGTTGTCGACCAGGGAAACGAAAAATCGTTCACGAAATACCTCTGCCTTTTGATGGTCTCCGTCACTAGGTTGAGACAATTTTACACCCTTGAATGTGTGGAAATGTTTAAATTCATCATTCATGCATTTTGCGTTCACACCATCGGCTTGTCTCATAGATCGCAGTGTTCTGAGTGCAACGCCCACCTCAGAATCAGCACTGACAGCTGTGGCATCTCTCCTTTGAAGAAACAGGGATAAGGCCTGCAGGTTCTCCAGCGCATCTTTTACCAACGACGTCTCCACCAAAAAAAGCCACTGTGTCATGAATGCCCCTACACCTGGCCCTCTCTGTGGCAGATCTTGATCGGTCTTCGCATAACTCTTCAAAGAGTTTGACCAATGCTGGATAGCTTTCCCAAAGAGCTGTCACAGACGTGCAGGACGAGGACAGCCAGCGCACGTCAAACACTATCCTGCGAGCGTGTATCCCCAAGTCGGAAGCTGCAGACTCAAATTCTCTCATATTTTTGGGGCTTTGAGAGAAAAATGAGTACAGCGAGTCAATGAACATCTGAAAATGACTTGCATCTGTAATATGTTTTGCAGCATAATGGACCGCAAGTTCTAACTTGTGATTCATGCAGTGAATGACGGTGAGGTTGGGGTTAATCTTTTCACGCAGAAGTGTGGCCGCTCCTCTGTATCAGCCCATCATAGCAACAGCCCCATCAGTTGCAAAGCCAACAAGCCGCGAGCGCAACATGTCTTCAGAGATGCCCTGCACATCAATATGCTTTAACAGGGTGTCACAGATGGCTGCCTCAGTGCATGACTGCAGTTCAGCAAGTTGAAAGAAGAAGTTGCAGATTTCACCTTCATAGGGAATTCTAATGTAGATGATCAGGCATGTTTTATGTGACACATTTGCGCTCTCATCATTGAGAATACTGAATTTATCAGATGACTTTTTGATGAAGTCCATTAAATGAGCTGTCATTTTTTCTCCAATAAACATGAGCATATTACAACAAGCCTTGTCAGAATGAAGCATGTTTACAGTACATCAGTTTGTGTGACGCTTTACTTCTGTGTTATGAGGACCATCATAACATATTCTTGATGTTTGACTTGACTGAAGAATCTCAGTGTGTTGTGTTAGTTTGACAAATCTATGAGGACACTAGTTATAATCGGGACAATGGGCTGCATCTATATGAAATATTGGGATCAATACTGATAATTCACATCTCATTGTGGTCAATATGATATTGAAAACTCAGAATGGTTCTCTTAATGGGTAATAAGTTTGTCCCTCTTGATTCCAATTGACTTTCAGTAAGTAGTATTAAAACGATAATAAAGAGCAATTTTATAATATTTATTTGCCATATTATTTTTTGTTTGCTTTCTCCAAGATTGCATATTATCTATTCACAATATGAGAGATGATAGATGAGAATCTGTGTCTGACCAACCTAAAGAAACCTGACCAGGATACAGAAACGTTCAAGGTAACTGAGAAGTGAATGTAATAACTGTGTTAGTCCTTAAAGAATAGAACAGATTTCAGAGTTCTTTAGAAACAGATGTGAACATAACTTGCCACAGTTATTTAACACTGAATTATGGGTAAGTGCACAGGTAAGTGAGTCAAGTCAAACATCAAGAATATGTTATGATGCTCCTCATAACACAGGTGTAAAGCGTCACACAAACTGATGTACTGTAATGAACACACATGTAATGTAATACATAAAAAAAAACATTACCTTGGGTAACATTTAAATATTGAAATGCTGATTTGAAAATAAATGTTGTGCTTCTATTTTTATATTATCATGTTAAAATACAAGCGAGATTATGAAGACATTTTAAATCAGTATTTCATTACATTAACAACTGGCTGTTTATACATTTATTATTTCTCACATTCTGTTGGATTAAAATTGTTTTATAGCTCTTAGAGAAAGTGTTTCTGTATTTAAAGTGTTTTTCGTATTTTCAGATAACTCCTAAGGTCCAGCTGTCATCAGTCAATAATGATTGTGGTGTGGTTACTGTGGGACTAGACGAGGTAAATGCAGTTGTGCTGCAAGAGAATGATCATATGAAGCAGAGACAAGTTTGTGAGATCTAGGCTTGTAACATATTTAAACCAGTGATTCAAATGTCTAATTTGATGTTTCATAGACTCTTAGTGAGGTTGAACCACCCACTCTTGAAATGAACACTCTGTCCCAGTCAGACGTGCGAGACGTAGAGAAGGTATTGTTTTGTTTTGTTTTTTTGTTTTGTGTTTAGAAAAACAAATGTTTGTGATCATGTTTATTTATAGGGTTTTTGATTACTATGTTAACTTATGTCTCCTTGTTTTAAATGTCATTACTATAACACATTAATTACTTTGCCATAATTGCCATATTGATACTCAGTGGTTGAAAATGTCTCGTTAATAACATGAGATTTTTATTTCTTTTTCTTTTTTTCTAAATTTAATGTGTTCAGTTGTAGGATGTCAGCGATCCTTCAGTGTTAATGGACTCCAGTATTTGTGCAGCTACTGAAGGACTGGAAAAGGAAGATTTCCAAATCCTTTGTCTTCAGAAGAATGTTTATGTTTGTCAGGTGACTCCTGAGAAGGACCAGTTATCACTGGAGGATCAAGACAGTGATGAGAGAGAGATGGTGAAGGTAATAAAAAGAGCATTGCATATTTTTGGAAAATGTTAGCTTGGTGTATCAAGAAATCTTCTCCACATGACCCTTGCTTCTTTCATTATGTTTTCAGATCTCACCTGTCAAAGAGCATGTTTTAAATGAGGAGCAGAGCTTTTGTTCCTCCACTGAAGCAGCCGAAGAGGTATTCATATATTACAAAATCAAGCATAGACAAATGTTCTGAATGTGTGGGACATGTTGCAGCAATGAAGTGGTTTGGACTGAGACGTAAATGTTAGTGTGATGTCTTGTTTAATATGCAGCAATACATATCAGTTCATTTTAGTGTCATTCACCTACGTTACGTTATGAATTCAGCTACACGTGTGTAACTGTTGAAGTAGGTGATTATCAGACCATTGTTTATGTTAGTTATGTAGAACCATCACCGATAATAGGGGTGTAATAAAATGTTCACTTAAGTTTGGCCATAGAATACAGTATTAACAGACAGTTGAACATGTCCTGACATATGATATTTCTCTCATAGTGTGCTCCAGTTTCTGGAACAAGTCCTGCTATTCAAAGCTTCATGAATGGAATAGAAAGCAGTCATTACAGGTAAGAATATTTGATTCTATCCACCTTATCTTTCAACGCAGAAGTAAGCTGGTTTCTGTGAATGTGCGAGAATTCCGGTTCATTAGCAAATAACGAGAAGAATAACAACGTGCTGTAAATGTTAAAACTTGAATTGAAAATGAATTTATTTTTGGGGCGAACTATCTCATTAAGGCCAAAAACTGAATGACAGATTAGAAAATAATGTTTAACAGGCCTTGTTCTTTTGAATATGTTCTTTGAAATGTTGTTTCTTCTCTTTGAGTTCTTGATGTAACTGATTTCTTGCAGCTGTTCAGAAGATGCCCATCAAGAACACCTCTGTTCCTCAAGGTACCAGTGTTAAGATTACAATACTACCATCAATGTACAGACTTTTTTGGAAATGTTGTTAATCTTCATTGCTCAAAATTTGAAGGAATATTAGCTGTGGGTATATCACTGTTATACTAACATGTTTGACAAAATATCCAAAGCATTTCGACGAAAACCTTTATTTTTTGGAAAACACAGTGATCGAAATTAGAGTACAGTATCCACTGTTTCACAAAAGATTACAACTTAAATTTTGCAGAAATGAGTAGAAATGTAGAGTCTCTTGCTTTGAGTGTCTTCAGCACATCTGCGTAGCAGGACATCACTAGTTTCTCACACTGCGCTGGTGTGGTCTTGCTCCACTCTCTTCTATAGTTTGATAACTGTAGTGGGTTTCTTAGCCATAACTTTGTCTCCAAAGATTCTCCAGAGATTTTCAGTTGGGTTTAGATCAGGACTCTAGTCCGGCCATTTCATTATTTCAGTGTTCTTAGCTTCAAGGAACTGCTTTACCTGTTTTGTAGTGTGATGGTAGGCTGACTGGGAGATGTATCTGTATCAGAAGCCCAACTCCTGCTGCAGAAAACATCCCCCGAAGCTTGACACTTCCTCCTCCACCTTTTCAGCACCACCTTTATGCAATGGGCTTCAGTCTTTCCCCAGTTTGATGCCAAACATAATGTTTCCCATTGGACCTAGACTCTTTAAACTCAGGCCTTTTGTGTTTTTGCTGTCCTTTCTCCTGCACCTGTTTCTTTGTGTCCTCAAGTTCTCTCTTAAATAGAGATGATCTCTCCAAATCATCAGTCCTCATTCTGCTGGACCTATCTGCCGCTTTTGACACTGTCAATCATCAGATACTCCTGTCCACCCTCTCATCACTGGGCATCACTGGCATTCCACTTCGCTGGTTTGAATCCTATCTCACTGGTAGGTCTTTCAGGGTGGCCTGGGAGGTGAGGTATCCAAAGCACATACACTGGTCACTGGGGTTCCTCAGGGATCAGTTCTTGACCCTCCTCTTCTCCACATACACTACATCACTGGGTCCCATCATACAGGCACATGGATTCTCATACCATTGCTACGCTGATGACACACAGCTCTACCTCTCTTTTCAACCAGATGATCCAACGGTAACTGCAAGGATCTCAGGTTGCCTGGCGGACATCTCGGCATGGATGAAAGAACATCACCTGCAGCTCAACCTGGCAAAGACTGAGCTTCTTGTCCTCCCTGCCACTCCGACTCTACAGCATGACTTCACGATCCAGTTAGGTTCATCAACAATAACCCCATCAACTTCGGTCAGAAATCTTGGTGTAATCTTTGATGATCAGCTGACCTTCAAAGACCACATTACAAAAACTGCTCGATCTTGCAGGTTTGCACTATATAACATCAGAAAGATCAGGCCCTTTCTGACAGAGCATGCTGCACAACTTCTTGTCCAGGCCCTTGTCATTTCTAGGCTGGACTATTGCAATGCTCTTCTGGCTGGACTTCCGTCTAATACAGTCAAACCTCTACAAATGATTCAGAATGCAGCGGCACGACTGGTCTTCAACGAGCCCAAAAGAGCCCATGTTACACCTCTCTTTATCTCCCTGCACTGGCTACCAATCACGGCTCGCATCAAGTTCAAGACACTGATGCTTGCATATAGAACAACCACTGGCTCAGCACCCGTTTACTTGCACTCTCTATTAACAAACTACATCCCTCCAGAAATCTGAGATCTGCTAGTGAGCGACGCCTCGTGATACCATCACAGAGGCGCAAAATCACTCTCTAGATCATTCTCATTCACCATTCCTGGCTGGTGGAACGATCTTCCCACCTCTATCCGGAATGCTGGATCCCTGTCAATCTTCAAGCAACAACTGAAAACTCATCTCTTTCGACAGCACTTGACTTCATCCTAAACTTAAAAAAAAAAAAAAAAAAAATTATCTTTACTTATTCCTTCCTTTGGTAGTTTGTATTTATTTGAACAATGTCTGAGACTTGGTGTTGCAAGCACTTCGTATGTCTGATTGCCTCTTCAAGATTAATCGCTCGATGTATTCCCCAATTGTAAGTCGCTTTGGATAAAAGCGTCTGCTAAATGACTAAATGTAAATGTAAATGTAAATAACTCTGGGGTTTGTTAGTCCTTAATCACTGTAAGCATTAAAAACCTTTGTGGAACAGTAGAAGTACCTGACAGGGCCTTGCTGATTAAGAAAAGTGGTTAGAGGAACCATCTTTGGCTGTCCACAAGCAAGACAAGTCTTCTCCTGCTCAGGTTGCTGCTGCCGCTCCGTAACACAATTGTCTCAATGGTCTCATGAGTTAGGAGTGTGGTCAGAGCAGGTGCTGGTGGGTTTACATCTGCAGGCTTCATTGTTACCACTGGCACACTGGTTGTTTTACTGCCCGCTTTCAAGACGTTTCTCTGGAGTTGTTTAATGAAGAACTGGTGTTCAGCAGTTTGGCCAGGTGCTTGACATACAGTGAAACGTGCAGTTTTGTGGTCGAATGGAGCATGCTGTCTGGATCAGTAGAGGAACTGTGGAGCATTGCTGCATGCTCCTGAGGATGTCCTTCTTCCCATGGTGTTTATTAAGCAAGGTGTCAGTGGGCTGTGTTTGTGGTCCAGTACAAACACCCTGCCACCAGTCTTCACAGGTCCAGGGGGTCGCAGGCGAGGCCAGCAGAGGCAGAGGTGGCGTATATGTATTTCTTACACAGAGGGGAATAAATGAATTAATTTCTGCATTCTGAAAATTCTGATAGAGGCTCCACATGGGAAACATGGTATGAAAACAGCGAGGGCACAGGCAGTGTACCAGTGGTGTCTGCAACAAGTTGAATATTTAGTTTAATGTGCAAGAAAACAGAGTTTCTGCAGGTTTTATGAAGGTTAAGTTAAGACATTTTTAAGCCCAAGTAAAGCAAATTTGAGGAACAAATGAGAAAAAACTAAAATATGTTTTGTAGAACGTAAATGTCTGGAGAGAAACATAATGAGTTGTATTAACTTCAGAGTTTGAAAATACAACTTCCAGCAGATATTCATAATTTTTTTAATTCATTTTTACAAAAACGCACTGAAACACTCTGCTCCAGACACTAGAATATGGAAATATCTTTTACTGCAGCTTCAGATCATGC
This sequence comes from Onychostoma macrolepis, assembly GCF_012432095.1. Classification (NCBI taxonomy): domain Eukaryota; kingdom Metazoa; phylum Chordata; class Actinopteri; order Cypriniformes; family Cyprinidae; genus Onychostoma; species Onychostoma macrolepis. The sequence continues at coordinate 36,042,752 of NC_081156.1, forward strand.
TGCAAAAAAGTGATGCTCTTCCTCAGTATTTTTGTCTTGTTTTTCAGTGCAAATGCCTAAAGATTCTTAAATAAAATACATTTACTGGAGATACAAAATAACATAAAATACAAAGTCTTGTTTGAAGTGATTTTGTGATTAAAACAAGAACTAATATCTGCCATTTGGCAAAAAAGTAACCTTAATTTAAAGGGAAGTTTTGATAGCTCATAGACTGATATTTGTTATTGTTTTAAGAATAAACTCTTTTAATTTCATTACATTTTTCAAGACTTCATGAATATTTGCATCTGAAATAAACATATCTTGATTGAAAGATGTTTGATATTTGTATTTAAAGACAAGACAAAATACAGAGGAAGAGATTCATTCCCTTTTTGCTTTGCATCCAACATTTTATGAATTTAAGGCTTTCTGCTCTGATTTAAAACTTTCTTAAGGCATTAATTTGTGTACGGGTAAATTAAGACATTGTAAGACTTAAAAACCTGCAGAAACCCTGTGTGCATGATGTAGTTGATGTGTCAAATATTTACCTGTATCTGACTGAGGATCTGCATGGTACCAGGAGAAGATGACAGCAGTGTAGAAACAGTGGTCTCTACAAGAACATCACAATAGAAATATTACAAAAAGCAATAATTCTGCACACACACTCACACGTCTGGTTTGCTATCCTCGTGGGGACTCTCCATAGGCGTAATGGTTTTTCTACTGTACAGACCGTATATTCTATTGTCCTACACCAACCCTACACCTAAACCTACCCCTTACAGGAGACTACAGGCATTTTTAAATTTTCAAAAAACTTAATTCTGTGTGATTTATTAGCTTGTTTACCCGTGGAGACCTCAATTTAGGTCCCCACCGTGACACGAGTCCCCATGAGTCTGTGTGTATTCAGGTTTAAGTCCCCACCTGAATAGAAAAACAAGTACACACGTACACACACGTACACACTACAATACTGTACTACTCCTGCTGTTCTTGGCAGACTAATATTCATTTACAATTTCATGGCTGCACTGTAAATATAACGGCCAATACAGTAACAACAATGGTACATCTATTTTTGCTAGCGCTCGAAAGTATATTGCATCCGTAGTGGTTTAGCACTACCATTGAGAATGAATGGGAAACGGTTTAGGGCCGTTTAGCTAAAGAATCCGAGACCCAAGCGCGGGTTGTGACAAGGTCATTCTCTAATTTTAGCTAATTTAATCTCCACTGTAAATACAAACTATTTAGAATTTACTAATGTTTTTTGGGTTTTTTTTGGTACAGACAATGAGAATGAGAATGAAATAGAAAACCCACGGAGAGGACAAAGAGTGTGCTGGTCAAATGCTGAAGTGACGGCTGTAATGAAGCATTTTAAGGCATATATAGCCAAAGGAAAACTGGCCACAATGACTGAGTGCCAGCAGTGTAAAGCTGCTGAGGATCCTGTTTTGGCAAGGCTCAGCATGCAAGACACAAGAGACTTTGAGAGAAATCGGGGAATTAGCTTGAAAAGAATGTGATGTAACATCCCGTTCTCATTTGATGCCGTTCTATTAAGATTAGCACTTTGGTTGTTGTTTTAGGTATTTTTCATAGTGCAGAACTCGTGTATGGCAGCAGTTCTTAATCACATCCCACTCTAGAAATCTTGAAGTTTAACTGTTAATGGAATGGTTTGTCAAAATATGGCAGTCCTGTCCTTTTGTCACTCTCATGTTGTTCCAAACCCGTATGACTTCTCCTCGGAGATGTTTAGCAGAATGTTTTGGCCAGTCTCATCCTCAAACACCACTGATATTCACTGTATGGAGAAGGTGTAATAAATGTGAATGGCGTTGGTGTCTGAAGCTGTGGCTGTCTGAAACATTCTGCTAAACATCTCCCTTGTGTTCCACTGAAGAGGATAAGTCATACGTTTGGAACAACATGAGAGTGACAAAAGGTCCGAATTATATTTGGATGAACGGTCCCTTAAGGAGAAAGCTGTATCTCTACACATTGCATTAGTTACTGTGTGTTGAGTGAGTTAATCTTGTACATTTCAGAGCCTGTTTAATGACATCTTCACAACATGAGCTGCGCTTTAAATGTTTTGTAAGTATTTTCAGTTTTGAATGGTTTATGTTCTTGCATTACAATAAGGCCAAAACATTTTATTTTATTTTTTTAAGATTACACAAGTGTTTTATTGTCCATGTTTTGAAGTTTATGAATGTTTTTTTTTCTCCCTAAAATGGCATGCCATGCTTGTAAAACATGGTAAAAATTTAAAGAAAAAAGATTTTGTGTTGTTACTAAAAGGTGTAATTAAATTACTTCTAAAACACATTGGTCTGTTTAGTGTTGTAAGTTCTGTTGTATATTGTGTTTAAGATCACCTTGGTCTCGGTAATGCAGTATAGTGTCATGTTTGTGTGTTGTGTGTTGTCCTGTGCTAGTAAATCACATTCGTCCCTATAATGTTGAAAGATGTGTGTTTGTGTATTGTGTTTAAGATCCGGCACTCTTTATTCACCTTGGTCTCGGTAATGCAGTATATTTTCATGCTTGTGTGTGGTGTGTGTACATGTCCCTGTAAAACACATTGGTCTCTGTAATCCAGGGAACTGACTTGTTTTGTTTATTGTAAAATGAGTATCCTTATAAACCGGTAGGACTCTAAAAATCCCAATTATGTAATGGACGAGAACATTTCAGGAGGGGTGTGCCTGTCCCCGAGTACCACCAAAATATCATGTTGTCATATTATCCGTTTTGTGTGTAGAGAAAATTCTAAACCAGATTCATCATCTTCAGATTAAAACAATTTTTTTTGATAGTTTTATCATCTCTGTAGGGCATTGGGAAAGGTGTGTCCCCTTAAACCACCATACAACTGGTTTGGCCATCAAAGTCCTGCTAAACCACAAAAACCTCTGTCTGTCTCTGTCTGTCTCTGTCTGTCTGTGTGTGTTTGTGTTTGTGTGTGTGTGCGCGCGTGCGTGTGCGTGTGTGTGTGTGTGTGTGTGAGAGAGAGAGAGAGAGAGTATTGAATTTGAATTTTAACCAAACATATTTTTCACAACTTTTACACTTCTCAAAACAATTCTAATACAATAATGACTCAAACTAAATTGACATTAGCATCAATCATTGTAACAAACAAAAAATAAATAAAAGTTTGTCTACAACAGAGCAAACTGCATCATTGTAACACCACTGAACTGAAAAGTCTTTCATCATTTTATAAAATTTTAAATCAACCCACACTCTTGCTTTTATCCGATTTTTAAAAATAGATACAACTTCACATCCTTCTGACCCTTCAGTTTTATTCCTCCTGCTTATACTGTATATACTGCCATTTTTGCTTCTCCCACAATGAAATTTAAAAATTGACATTTTATCTTGTTTTTCGCCTCCTATCGATATCCAAGAATAAAACTCTAAACAGTAAAAATTTAGTTTACCAAACAACAATGTAAGAAAATCAAATAAATAGCACAATCTTGTACACTCCATAAAACAATGAAAAATTGTTTCTTTTCTTTTTTCCACAAAAAGGACATAGATTACAAACATTTGGGTTGATAACATGCACAAAAGAATTAACAGCAACTGCACCATTCTCCATTGGACATCTCCCACGTTTTTTTTCCAAACGAGGTTTATAAAAAAACTCTCCACACAGGTTTTATACTCTGATCCAAACCTAATCTTACTGTTTGGAGAGACACACTTTCAAGTATAAAATTTTAATATAACTTCTGTACAATTTTTTGCTGTTAGCCTCATTAATAGTTAGTTCCTCTAAGTTCTTCAACAATTCCCCATTTGCACCTTTAAAATCAGGAATAATATAAACTTCTGGAAAAGGATCCTTGTTATTTGGAACCACCTTTCCTTCACCATAGTTTATAAGGAGAGACTTTTCTTCTACTATAAAAGATCCAGTAATTTCCCTGCTAATCTTGTTGATCTAACTCCAATGCAAGAATCAACCTTTTGTGAATTATTTAACTCAGGACCCCCAGCAGCTATTATGTGACACAATTTAACTCTTCTTGCTTTGCACATTGCATTTTCAAAACCCCATGCAGCTTCACTTGAAACATCAAATCTAGCTCCAAACACAGTCGGTTCTTCTAATAACCAATATAAAGACAAACCAAAAGTCCCTCGCCTTTTCTTGAATAAGCTCCATATTCTAAAGGCCCCTTTATAGAATGGAATCAGTCCATTCAGCTGAATTTTGCTAAAGTCCAATAAAAATAAAGCAGAGTCCAGTCACAGGCCTCCAACTTGACTCAAAATAAAGTTAGCAACATTTCTCCAAACAAGATCTTCTGGTCCAGTTAAAAATCTTTGAATAAATTGTAAATGAAAGTTGCTCCTCTGCTGGCCAGATGTACTAGTCCTTGTCCCCCTTCCTCCTTAGGGAGATCACTCTGCGGCACCCGGTGAAACTTAGTCCAAAAAAAGTCCACAATGAGAGCTTGTAGTTTTGCAAGTAGTCCACTTGGTGGCTCAGTACATGCCAAGCGATGCCAGAATGTTGCCATCAAATTATTGATGACTATAACACATTTGGGCCACAGCCATTTCCATTTTTCCAGTCGTCCATTTGTTTTTTCTAGAACACCCTCCCAGTTTTTTTCACTTCCCATGTTCCCTACCTCTATCCTTAGGTCTGTGCATGTTTTTTCTCTTTCTTGTGTCTCAGTTGTCCCTAGGTCCCAGTCCCTGCTGTGGGTTCCTGATCCATTGTGGTGCTCCCCTGATCTGCCGTGGTGGTCTTCTGCTCTGTCTGCTCCACTGTGGAGGTCTCTGGCCCTGTCTACTCCGCACTGGTGGGCTCCTGCCCTGTCAGCACCGCCGTGGCAGTCTTCTGCCCTGTCTGCTCCACCCTGGTGGGCTCCAGCTCCGTCTTCTCCGCCCTGGTGGGCTCCTGCTCTGTCTTCTCCGCCCTGGTGGGCTCCGGTCTCGTCTGCTCCGCCCTGGTGGGCACCAGGTCCGTTGACTCCGCCCCGGCTTCCTGCTCGGCCGGCTCTGCCTCAGTCCCCATTCTCTCCACTTCCACATGGACCTGGCCCTCCATCCCTCCCCCTGTTCCGCCTCTGCTCCACCACCCTCCTGGATGCTGTAGGAGCGTCTGGAAGCCCCTGGAAGTGCTATGTCACGAATCCTGTCCATGCACTTCCATTCACTCACCACCAGAGGTCACCCGCTCATCACATGGACTCTTGCACTGCATCACACTACTGTTGCACTTCACCATCTAACTACATTTCCCATCATCCATCGCACAGATCACACAGCTGTCACAGATTACTCATTGCACTGATTACAGCTGAAACCCATTAGACACGTTTTATAAGCCTTGGACTTTCTCTCCCTCTCTGCCGAGTATTGTATGCATTCATTGTTGCCCTACAGAGCCCTGTTAGTTTTCCTAGTCTTGCCTTGCCTATGTCGGATTGTGTTTTCCCCTGCCTGGACTAACGCTTACATTTTGGATTACCTCTCTTGTCAAGCCCCTTTTGATACTGTGCGCTGATCGTCGACCCACGCTTGTCTTTGTTTACTCTTTGTCTCGCCCATGTTATACCTGTTTGCCACTGTTCGACCCTGCTTGTTATGACCACGTCTCTGCTCGTTAAAAGCTTGCATATGGATCCGCACGTCTCACATCTCGTCAGTCCCGTAACAATATTAGTCTTATGACTCATAATCACCTCTCCTTCCCACTCCATTTTCCATGAATTTTCATTCTGCACATCAGTATGATGAGTCTCCTGAACAAAACTGACGTCAATATTTTTATTTTTTTGCTTTATCAATTCAAACAGCATTGCTCTTTTCCTATGATCCCTTGCACCATTTATGTTCAAACCTTAACGTTTATTTAAATATCTTCTTACAGTCGGAGCTGATACCCTTGGCAGTGCTTCGAGATGTAGTGTGGTTATGCTTCAGGGAACGCGAGTTTGAGTCCAATTTTTGGGACCTTTCGTGATCCGATAAATATTTAAATATCTTCTAATTAAAACAGTATGGGTCCCTATGCAGTTTAAAAATATGGAAACTGATTTAAGTAATTTCCAGGAAATGCATGGCAAAAAGCCAAGTGCAACACGGCTATTTTGGGCTATAGCTATAGCCTATGGAAAAAATATTTGTGTTTCGACTATTTTCCCTATTCAGTGTTCTAAAACATAAAATTAATTTCTAAAAATAAATTGATCATACAAGTAGAGAGCTTTCATGGCAAACGTTTAGTAATCATCTGAACATGACTGACTTAATTCAAGGTGCACTTTTTCATTACACGGAACTCTTTAAGCAGCCTTTTTTTGAACTTCACTAAATAAATGTGCATGTGCCACGCAAACCAGCAAAAGACAAATAAGCAAACATGTAGGCCTTGTAGAAAATGTATCTGTATCTAAGCTGATTATTAGCCTACTCTTGACAGAGAGCTGGATTAGTTTTTGAGAGACACGCAATGCAGCTGTTTGATTGGTGATCGCGCTGTGCTTAGTCCATTCATTCGCGCATCATATTGTAGCCTATAAGGTTTAAATCATTGCCTTTTAAATATACACAAATAATAGAACGTGTATGATGTATTATTTTAGTTGATATTACTCTTGCCAAGCTCTGATTTCTGAGAGATGCACGGAGAGACAATAGCAAGCTGTGTTTGATTTGCGCTCTTTTAATTCATAAAGTTTAAATTCATTCACTTCACACACTCATTATTGCGTGACTTTAGAGGTTTGTGTAAAATATCGCGCTGATCCCCTGGCTCACCTGTTATCTAGCAAACACCAGATTGTGCTGCAGCCTCAGCCGAATATTCGGGCAGAATTACTCGTTATCCGTTATTCATTTTTGAAGGCATTATCCGTGCCTTTCCGAATAAGGTATTCGGCTTTGGGAACATCCCTAAGGGAAACTTTACAAATGTCTTGAAACAAAATATCTGAACAATGTTTTGAGTCAAGTCAAGTCACCTTTATTTATATAGCGCTTTTACAATACAGATTGTGTCAAAGCACTTAACAGTATCAAATTGGAGGATAGAGTGTCAGTAATGTATAATGATAAGATTAAACACTCAATTTTCAGTTAAAGGCATTTCATTATTGAATTCAGAGATGTCATTGTCTAGCTCAGTTTAGTTTAAATAATATCTGTGCAATCAAATCGGCGATAATCGCTAGAAATTAAGTGTCCCCAACTGAGCAAGCCAGAGGCGACAGCAAGGAACCAAAACTCCTCTGTGACAGAATGGAGAAAAACCTTGGGAGAAACCAGGCTCAGTCGGGGGCCAGTTCTCCTCTGACCAGACGAAACCCGCAGTTCAAAAGTTTATATTTCTATTTAATTTTGTTGCAATTTCTAACAATAGTAGTATTATGTAGTTAGGTATTTTATTATATTTTAGTTATTTTGTTATTTTTGGTTGATATATCTGGGGATATATCTCTGGGGATCATCTGGGTGTCCTGGTCTCCGCTGACGATCAGGGCTGTAGACATCATCTCTTGGTGCTGATCCACCATCTGATCGGATACGGACTGAGAAACAGACTAGGAAAGAAACAGACAAATATTAGCGTAGATGCCATTCAACTTACGATGTAACGAGTACATTGTGTGTTATGGGGAGTGTTCCCGGTTCCGGTTGATCTAATTAATGCAGCCTAACAATCCTTTAACGGATTTGAATAATAGAAGCGTATTAATGTGTTATGTGTAAGCCAGGCTAAAGAGATGGGTCTTTTTTGAGGTGTGACTCCAGGCCATTAAAAGTATTGGTCCCACTTTATATTAGGTGGCCTTAACTAATATGTACTTACATTTTAAATTAATCATTTGGTACAATGCACTTATTGTGTACATACACTGTACTTATATTTTTAAAAATACCTATATGTAATTACATCTGTAATTCATTTCTGTAATTACATTTATAATTACACTGTTGACCCATCCCTTACACCTTAACCCACCCTTAAACCTACCCATACCACCAAACCTGTCCCTAACCTCCCCGTATCCCACCTCAATAGCAGCAGAAGTGTTTTGCAATACAATATGAACACAATAAGTACATTGTACTTATTTTTTGATGTAAGTACATAGTAGTTAAGGCCACCTAATATAAAATGTGACCAATTATTAGAAGAATAATGCGCTCCTGAAGTGGTAATGTGGGCATGATTCTCTCTTGTGATTTTGTTAATTGTATCCTTGCACCTGCATCATTTCTGAAACACTCAAGGCCCGGATATACTTCACTTTCCACGTTCCGTATACTCAAATGCGGATGAGCGCGGATGGATGAGTTTGATAAATGTGCTGTACCACAGAGTAGACTCATTCTGTCTCAACATTCACCTCACGCCATACTGTCCACACAGTCACGACAATTGGGCTGCAAGCAGACAGTGTGCACAGACATCCACGGACACTTCTGATGACACAAATTGTCTCACAGACCGTCACAAAATACGGATGGCTGAAGTATACTTTGGGCTTCAGTGTTACAGCAGTTACTGCAGTTTTTAAGGCCGTCGTCCTTCTTCTCTGTAACTTGTGTTCTTTAAGTGTTTGTCTGGGACTGACATCTAGTAGACATTTAAATATCAGGGTTCCCCATTCCTAGTCTAGGACAATCACTTTCCTAAGTCAAGTACTTTGCATTTACTTTAATAACAGTCAGGTGTGTTGAAACTAAACTCAGCAGGAATGAGGAACCTGCTTTACAGACTCACAGACGCCTGTTTTACACACGTCACTCAAACACAGAACCAGGAAACAGGAATCACCTGAGTTCAGGGAAAGAGAAACTGAAGTGTAGTTGAGCTGTTGTGTGTTTGTGTCTCTGTATTCATGCAGTAAAATGGCAGGAGCCAGAGTTTTTCATGATGAGTTCATGTGTTCAGTGTGTCTGGATCTCCTGAAGGATCCTGTGACCATCCAGTGTGGACACAGTTACTGTAAGAGCTGTATTACAGGCTGCTGGGATCAGGAGGATCAGATGAGAGTCTACAGCTGTCCTCAGTGCAGACAGACCTTCAGTCCAAGACCTGCTTTAGCTAGAAACACCATGCTGGCTGAAGTGGTGGAGAAACTGAAGAAGACCAAACTCTCTGCTGACTGTGACGCTGGAGCTGGAGATGTGCAGTGTGACGTCTGTACTGGAAGAAAATACAAAGCCGTCAAGTCCTGTCTGGTGTGTCTGGAGTCTTACTGTCAAACTCATTTTGAGCGGCACGAAGAGTTTCATTCACGTAAACCACACAAAGTGACTGATGCCACTGGACAACTGCAGGAGATGATCTGCCAGAAACATGAGAAGCTCCTTGAGGTTTTCTGTCGCACTGACCAGAAATGTATATGTATGCTGTGTACGATTATTGAACATAAAAACCATGACACTGTATCAGCTGCAGACCAGAGGACAGAGAAACAGGTATTTAATACTAGACTCTCATGAAATATTGCTACACTCGTTTCATATGTGTTTATGTCGGCACCCATATTAACAGCTTACAGCATTTTTTTTTCTTTGAAAAAATATATACTTCCATGAGTCAAACTACAAGCTCTGCTACACAGCAGAAACACTGTCAGTGTGAAGCTCCACGTCTGAGTCTGTTTCACATCTTATGACACTTGCGGTGTGAAACACGCCTTAATCTTTATGATAATGAATGAATGATGCATTTATATAGTGCTTTATTGTGTATTCATGATGATTGATGTATGATAATTATAAACGATAGGCACTGGTTATTAGTTCCAGCTCCACTTTTACTGGATTCATCTGATCACATGGTGATTTAGTGGCAGTAGTTTTCTGTGAGATTCACTATCATCTGTTTGTCCTGCAGAAGCAGCTGAAGGAGACGCAGAAGACGTTCCAGCAGAGAATCCAGCAGAGAGAGAAAGATCTCCAGCAGCTGAGAGAGTCTGTGGAGTCTCATAAGGTGAGTCTGGAGAAGAAGAGAAGTTTGTCTCAGTCTCAGTTCAGACTCACTGAAGCCTGAATCACTGTGTGTCCTAACAGCGCTCTGCACAGACAGCAGTGGAGGACAGTGAGAGGATCTTTACTGAGCTCATCCGCTCCATTGAGAGAAGCCGCTCTGAGCTGATACGGCTGATCAGAGATCAGGAAAAGCAAGCAGTGAGTCGAGCTGAAGGACGACTGGAGCGACTGGAGCAGGAGATCAATGATCTGAGGAGGAGAGACGCTGAGCTGGAGCAGCTTTCACACACACAGGATCACATCCAGTTCCTGCAGGTAACACACATCTAGAAGAACAGGATCATAGTGGACTTGAGCAGATCCTGCTGTGACACCAGACTCACAGAGAAACATTTCATGAGTGTCTTATTTTATAATCATCAGTCAGACTCTCATCTGATCGTCTTCTTCTGAAAGAGACGCCGCTTACAAATGCTTTCAGTTCTGGAAATCTCTTAGGAATCATTTCTCTCAGCTCTATTTTCTGGAAGATATATTTAGCTGTCAAACACCACTAGCGCCACCAACAGTTCAAAACTTCACTAATATTTCAGCTTTTTGCTTTATTTTACTCTCTGATTTATTACGTCATGGTGAAACTCGGTAGTACTAATTCGGTTTTGTTTTTTTTTCCAATTTATATTTTAGTATTATTAGTGATTGCGTTTTTTAGAAATATTTATATATCCAGTAAAAATGCATATCCAGTAAAATAATCTACTTACTATCTAATCTAGGTTACTGGTAAAATCAGGTATTATGGGGACTAGCAAATATTTGCCCCCAATATACATTATATTCTGTATTCCATATTGTATTTTATTAGTAGCCTTCATTAAAGTTCTAGTCTAGAAATGTTAATTTCATCTTGCACACCAAACACAGAAATATAAACAAGACATTTGATCATTTGCGCAGCCGCGTCTCTCTCACACATTTCAGAAACCAACAGGTTGAAAAGACAGTAAAGCAGGGGTGGCCGACGTCAGTCCTGTTGAGCCACAGGGTGATTCTCAAACTAAAGTCTGCATTCTATTGAGGCTGCGTCCTTCTTAGTTCAGTCCTTCAGAGGCTTGTAGGCTGGTGTCCTCTGCATTAAATGCACTAGAATGAGACGGTCTTGAAAGTGTGCGAAGCTACGTCACATATGTTCCCGCCCTCAACGTCACGGCATGAAAATACTAATAAAACCTAATTTTGGAAAAATACTTTGCATTATAAATCTTTAACTATTATTTGGCTTTCTATTCATGCAATACAATGAATCCCAGCCATCTAGAGTCTCCCAGTGGCTTACATTGTTGGCAGTTTAGTGTTAATTGAGAAATTCACACCAAAACAAAAGATAACATCTATGCTTTCATGCCCGAAAACATTACTTTTGTCTTACATTTCATAATAAATTCAGCCAAGATCAGTACTAATGCTGCATTCACGTGCTATCAGAATTATCGTAAATATGGGTTTCCTAGTCAGAAAATGACCATATAAGGCCTCTCTAAGACTGTTCATGTCCAATTTCTGACTAGGAAGCTCGTATTTATGATAATTCTGATAGCACGTGTGTAACGATCCATGTGCAAAGCTTTTATTATCCAGTGACGTCGTCAAAACACAGGCAGGGTCAAACATCAGTTAACAGATATGTTGAGAACAAGACACAAAAGTATTCCGAGGGCATGCTTGGGTCATTGATCGGCGAACAATTTCCAAAGGGTTTAGACAAGAGGGGTAATCCGAGAACACGAGCAATAGTCCAAGCAGGGGCAAACAGAGGCCAAACGGAAAGACGAAGGGTTAATCCAGGAACACGGACAAGAATCAAAACACAAGAAAACAGACAAGGCGAGACTAAGACAACTAAGAGGGTTCCGTATCGCAGCTAAAACTAGGAGAGTAATATATGCAGAACAATACTGGAACTAAACAGAAACACTGAATGGCTCGGTAAGGCAGCTAACACTAGGGGAGTGCTATAAGCAGAACAATACTCGGCGATCTGTGAAAGGAAGTCCATGGTTTAAGTAAGGCGTGTAATGGGAATCAGCTGTGTGATCAGTGCAATCAGCTGTGTGTGAGTCATCAGTGCAATGGATGATGGGAATTGAAGTCCTGGGTGACGTGCAACAGTTAGTGTAGTGCAAGAGTCATTGTGGTGAGCGAGTGACCTCTGGTGGTGAGGGAATGGAAGTCCATGGACCTGATTCTTGCCAACGTGAATGCGGCATGACTTGTTTTTCGTCAGTTTCACATGATTTAGAATATGTACAAAGGATTGTGGGTGATAGTCGCGAAGGATCTTATTCCTCCTTCAAATTCAGCTGAATAAAGGACGTGAAACCAAAGCTGCCTTCCAAGAATCCCTCCGACTGAGACGGCCTTCAGCAACATCTGATGACGTGGCAGCCGAGATATGCAGCCTTTGTAGGATGCAGCCTTCCGTTTGAGAAGCACCTACAGTCCTGCAGTGTTTCACTCCAACCCTAATCAAACACACCTGAACAAGCTAATCAGGTCTAAAGATTACTAGATAGCTACAGTCAGGTGAGGTTTTATCAAGGTTGGAGCAAAACTCTGCAGGACTGTGGCCCTCCAGGACCGACGTTAGCCACCCCTGCAATAAACATGTATCTTGTGAATAAATGATTTTTAATAATTAAATATTACTACCCTGTTGCTCAAATGGGTCTCATGTCAGAACTTTTCTTTCCCTTTAAATCGCTCTGTACAGTCGATCCATCCCTGCTCACTTTACAGCACAATTCACTGTCACTCAGCAGCACAAAAATTCAACTCATATTGATTCATTTGTTTGGACTCTCAATTATAGATTTTTATTTGCTAATATTGCTTCCCTTCTCAGTCTAACATGTGTTCCGGAAATGAGACAAAAATGCAATATGCTTCAAATAGTGCTGTGCTTGCTTGATTTTGCATTAAATTCTGTGATTGCAGAATAATTTAGTCCTGGAGAGACTGAGCAGTGCTTCAGAGTATTGAGACCAAACAAAACCTGATTGTGTCTTAAGGGTCCTTGTGAAGTTTCAGTGTCTCTAACTGCTCTGAAGTTATAAATAATGGTCTATTCGTAGCCTAGAATCTGTAGCTCTAATGTGATATAAATAATATGAGAAGAATGAAGCTGATGCTGTGAAAGTGCTGGATTGAGGTGAGTTACTAAAGATCAGTCGAGTCAAATCTGATGTTGGAGCAGGTTATTGGGTGAAGTGTGGAGCTGATGAGTTTTGATTTCTGTTTTCTGTAGAGTTTCCAGTCTCTCTCAGCTCCTCCTGAATCTACAGACGTAAATGATGATCTCTTCAGTTCTCTCGTCTCTTTTGATGATCTGAGAGAATCTGTCCATCAGCTGAGAGACAAACTGGAGGATTTCTGCAAAGAGGAGCTCAAGAAGATCTCAGACAGAGGTAAAGTCCTGGAGATTCATCTGCTCTCAGAAACCAGTCCATCATCATCTCATATCATGGAGAACATCATATTAGAAATGTCTTAGGAATGGATGCAGGATCATGAGAATCACACTGTTCATGTCTGTTGATTTCCACAGAAACATTCACCAACATTGTTCCCAGAACCAGGAACCACTTCCTACAATGTAAGTCAGTAAGAAAACAAGCAGAAAAATCACTGAGTGTGTTCATGTTCTTCTGTAGAAGCTGAAAGAAGAGTTTATAATTGATGATGTAAATGATGATTAGCACAGATATCTGGTCATCTGTACTGAGACACTGATGATACACTGAACATGAAGAGTTCAGCTACATGAAAACATCAAACAGATTCATAATTCCTGATTTTTATCTCCATCAGATTCTCATCAGTTCACTCTGGATCTGAACACAGTGAATAAACGCCTCCGTCTGTCTGAGAGCAACAGAGTTATTACTGTCACTGACACAGATCAGTCGTATCCTGATCATCCAGACAGATTTGATAATTGGTATCAGGTGTTGTGTAGAGAGAGTGTGTGTGGACGCTGTTACTGGGAGCTGGAGTGGAGTGGAGATTATGTGGGAATATCTGTGTCATATAAGAGCATCAGCAGGAAGGGATCGGGTGATGAGTGTGTGTTTGGACGTAATGATCAGTCCTGGTGTTTGGACTGCACTCCCTCCAGTTACTCATTCAGACACAATAGCATAAAGACTAATCTCTCTGTGAAGTCCATCAGCAGGAGAATAGGAGTGTTTGTGGATCACGGTGCAGGAACTCTGTCCTTCTACAGCGTCTCTGACACAATGAGCCTCATCCACACACTCCAGACCACATTCACTCAGCCGCTCTGTCCTGGGTTTTGGTTTGCTTCAGGATCATCAGTGAAACTGTGTTGATAAATCAGACTAGACTGATGAGAGATTCTACCCATAATGCTTTGAGCTTCATGATGAATCAGTAACAGTGAGATGTTATAGAGTCTCTTCTTTTCTCTTCATGACTCTTTCTCTTCAGCTGAACTTCTGTCAGTGAAATAACATGAATCAGAATTAATGTGTGTAATAAATCCTCATATAGACTGTAAGATCAGTGTGTGTGAGTCCTGCTGAGTGACAATGTGTTTCTGTGCTTTTCTCTGTTTGTGTTAATTCAAATCAATAATTTAGTTTTCAATGTAGTGTCACATCAATCATTTGTATTATTACTATCAAAAATACCTTTCAATTCAAATAATCACACACAGTCAATAAATCATTGTCATTATTCACCTTATGGAGCTTCAGGCCTTTCCAGTATTTGTGTTCTTATGTCTTCTGGTGTCACAAGCTGCTGTTTTTATTATCATTCATTTAATTGTTAACTGTTAAAGTTATATCAAAGTTACAAGTTACATTGTTAATAATTTTAAAAAAAGGAAAAGGAAAATATATTGTGTTCAATTGTGTAAATAACATGACATTTCAAGCTGTTATAGCTCATATTTGTCACAGATCAGTCAGGCCCTTCACTCCACCAATCACAGCGTTCCACCTCTCCAGAGTTCTAATCACGCACACCTGCACCTGATCACAGCCTCATCATCACCCGCTACAAAAGATCCTCTCACACTCACTTCACTGTCTGATCTCGTTTCTCAATGTGGACTCTGACAACACTGAATCCTGCAATCGAAGACCATATCCTTCCAAGAAAGTATACTTACCTTGTTTGACCTACCTCCTGTATTCTTCCTCCTTGTGTTGTCCTCTCTGTGTAGAGTTCCAAGTCTCGAAGTGTGTGTGTCAACCTGGATCCCCTCGTCTCATCTCGTCTTCCAACATCCCTGGGAAAAGAGAAGCTATCACCACCTTGTCACGACTACCCGAATTACTCAACACAAGATTATCCACTCACCTCTCCAGTCTGCTCAATGCACCTGTTTAAAATAAAACCCACTTGTTATTTACCTCTAACCTTTGTGTCCGAGTCTATCCGTAACAATATTATTCTACATGCAATTTCTTGACATTCAAGGAAAATAGTTTTTGAAATTAATTTGTCCCTGATTGGTCAGCATGACATTAAACAAATTAACTAAAAGTTTAACGTGTGTATTGGCGTGTATTGATGTGTATGTGAGAGAGTGTGTGTGCGTTTTTGTGACATATAAGGACACAAATATATTACAAGGAGAAGGTGATTTATGAGGACATTTCCCCATGTCCCCATATTTCAAAACAC
The DNA here is from genome assembly GCF_012432095.1 of Onychostoma macrolepis. NCBI lineage: Eukaryota > Metazoa > Chordata > Actinopteri > Cypriniformes > Cyprinidae > Onychostoma > Onychostoma macrolepis. The sequence continues at coordinate 36,058,445 of NC_081156.1, forward strand.
TTATAAATCATACAGAATGAGTTTTTTTGAGAAAGTAAAAATGCAGACAGTCTCCTGTAAGGGGTAGGTTTAGGTGTAGGGTTGGTGTAGGGCGATAGAAAATACAGTTTGTACAGTATAAAAACCATTACGCCTATGGAGAGTCCCCACTTTTCACAAAAACAAACGTGTGTGTGTGTTCCTAGTATTCCTTATGTTGTGGGGACATTTTTTTTTTTTTGGTCCCCATGAGAAAACAATCATACAGAATGATTATAAATCATACAGAATAATCTTTTTTGAAATCTAAAAAAGTAAGGGGAAAGAACATTTCGGTTATGCAGTGGTGGGCCGTCAGAGGAAGCAAGGTCTTCTCTGCTGGCCCTATAAATAATATATTTTATTGATTATTTAGGTATCATTTTCATTTGTGTAATGTCCACAAAATTGCCTTTGATTATTTTAGTCGAGGTTGAACTGGAATATCCTACATAAAAAAAAGTCCCCGGCCAGCACTACAGATAGTGCTACCCTTTTGTTGAAAGACATCACATTTGATTTTTTAAGAGCATTACTGACAGAATCATCAGCCAATCAAATTTTGACATTCAATGACAGCCCGCCCTCTGGGTCCAGCTACGTGCCCAGTGCTACCCCCAGCGTTAGATTGCCCTTTAGTGTGGAGTTTCCAAGGTACGAAAGTGAAACTCAACGAAAAGAAAATGACAGCTGCAGTCGTCGGTGCCTACACATCTTGTTGCCGATCTACTAAAAACGCCTTTTTCATGGCGCTCTTTTGCAGACAAAAGAGAATAACTGAGAAAAGAAGACCTACACCCGAACTGAATTCGCTAACAAAGGCCAAACAAAGTTTTTATGCGCCATTTCATAGATTGCAACTATGAGTGCTACAAGAGCCTAACAGCTAGCACCGAGCACAAGTTATTTTGTTGGCCGTGTTTACTTTTTAATACGAGTAAAGGGACATGGAATGACAGACCCATGGACTTTATTTACAAGTGACAGGTGAGTGCTTTATTATTTGATGAGTATTGTATTGTGCACATTGTTATGGAGGTGTACGTGGTGCGTTGATAATACTGTGGTGTGGTGTGTGGATGTCCAGCGTTTGTACAATTTTTTTGATTTGGGCGTGTCGTCATTTTAGAGTGACGTGAATGTGCACAGTGACCCGGGCCGTGTATTGGCGGACTACTTTTACTGATCCATGTAGGGAAATTTACTCTGCATTTAAAGTGACTGCGCCTAATTTTCTAGCTGCTGTCAGTGTCCTTAATGTTAATCCAAGAAAATGAAAGAAAGAAAAGCACTCACTGCTCTTGACTGAATTACTTTGTAGTTTTAACAGTAATTAATCCACAGTCAAACCAAAAATTATTCAGACACCAGATATAATTTTTATTTTATTTTTTCTAGCAGGTACAAGACACTACAGTTCATTTATGTAAGTGAGTATAGCAAAATAAAATAAACTGTGACATATTATACCCATCAATTCTTCATACAGTGGTCTACCAGTAAAATTAAAAAAATTTGGGACCAAAACTTATTCAGACTTTTCTGTTCCGATCAAAACATCAACGCCAAACATGAAGGGAGTCTGCATAATAGCAGTTCTTAAGTGTATTGAAACCAAACCTGAGCATGTCTGAACCCTTAATCAGTCCTTGGGGTCTATCTGACCCCAATGGAATTTTCCTTTATTTTTTAAAAGTGTTCCCTTCATCTCAGGGGCATGAGACTCTATGACTTTTCCTAAATAATCTATCTAAAAACACACAAAAAAATCTGGACTTGATTTGATTGTTCTAAAGGTGTGTAAAAATTTTTACCGTTTAAGGTCCTTGGGGTAAGATTGACCCCACATTGAAAATGAATGGGAAAAGTGAAAAAAAAGATTTGACATTTGACATTTTTATAAAGGCCTGGATCTAGAGCACAAACGCAAATTGGAACGAACATTCCATCTCATGCGCACACACACACACACACACACACGTGTGTGACTGCGATAAAGTGCATTTTTATAGAAATTGGCATATAAAATCAACAAATTTGGCATAAATCTGAAAATTTCCACTCATAAATGAAGAACTGGTACCAGAGCACAAATGCAACATGGAACAAGCATATTCACACACACACACACACACAGAGGTGTGGCATAGGTGTCCAGGGCATTTTATAGATTTTGGCAAATAAAATGCACAGAACATAAATGCATAACAATGTGAAGGGGTAGACATAATGCACACACACACACACACACGCAGAGAGAGAGCGAGAGAGACATTTCTGCAAATTTATGGAACATAATTTGCAAAAGCAGACAATTCAAAAGAAACCAGACAACAACAACCAATTCTAACCTTTGACAAAAATATAGATTTTTAATGTTTTAGAATTTTTAAATATATTTTCACAAAATGTATATCATAAAGTTGCAAGGAGAAGGTGAAACATGAAGAAAAATTTAGTTGAAACTGAACTGAAAATGAATGAGTCCCTATGGACCTCTGTTGGATATATGTGGTCATTGCACTTTTTTCTTTAACTGTAATTCCTAAGGTTTTTATTTTAACCTGCAGATGGCAGTATTCTATCCCTAACACATGGGCCAATATCTAGAAACCATTTATTTTTAATTTAGGTCATAATTTAAGTGATTTTTTCATAAATTAATTTTTCATAAGCCAATTTATAGCGTAGTTGAGCATTTGTGCAGTAAATAGGTACAAAACTGTCAAATATCCACAAAAACACAGCATAAATGCATAGTTGAGAAGTAAATTTAAAAAATGATATATAGTTTGTCATATAAAAAAAATGTATATTTCCTTATGCAATCGCTCTGTAAAAGTTTGGGGTCTATCTGACCCCAAGGACCTTAAACATAAACCCTACTCAAGGGACGGTCTAGAGTCCTTGTGAACTTTCAGTATCTCTAAAGTTATAAATAATGGTCAATCTAATCTTAGCCTTTGAGCTGCTTTTCCTGTGCAAATCTATTCAACTCTACAATGAGACTCCATTGATGTGCTTGAACTGTTAGATGGACATTTATGTTCTTAGCAGATGTTTAATCATCAAAACTATTTCCTATAAAGTTCACATATAGTGTAAGTGTAAATATAGAATCTGTAGCTCTAATGTGATATAATGAATATGAGGAGAATGAAGCTGACAAATGACTGCACCTCTAAAGACCCCTCTGTCAAACTCCTGAAGTTTGCAGATGACAGTACAGTCATCGGCCTCATCCAGGACGGCGACGAGTCTGCTTACAGACAGGAGGTTGAGCAGCTGGCTGTCTGGTGCAGTCACAACAACCTGGAGCTGAACACGCTCAAAACTGTGGAGATGATAGTGGACTTCAGGAGAAACCCCCCTCCTCTCCCCACTCACCATCATGAACAGCACTGTGGCTGCAGTGGAGTCATTCAGGTTCCTGGGCACAACCATCTCTCAGGACCTGAAGTGGGACAATCACATTGACTCCATCGTGAAAAAGGCCCAGCAGAGGTTGTACTTCCTTCGCCAGCTGAAAAAGTTCAACCTGCCACAGGAGCTGCTGAAACAGTTTTATTCAGCTGTTATTGAGTCGGTTCTGTGCTCCTCCATAACTGTCTGGTTTGGGTCAGCCAGCAAATCAGATTTAAGAAGACTTCAACGGACTGTTAGGACAGCAGAGAAGATAATTGGTGTGCACCTGCCCAGCCTTCAGGACTTGTACAACTCCAGAGTGAAGAAACGGGCAGGTAACATCATCAAAGACCCCTCTCACCCCGGACACAACCTGTTTGCACTTCTCCCTTCAGCCAGACGCTACAGATCTCTGTGCACTAGAACATCTAGGCATAAAAACATTTTTTTCCCCCATGCCATCTCCAGCTTAAACAGCTAACACATGAATCATTACCGGTGTTCTGTAATTCATTCTGTAATTCATTCTCCATCTTTAATTATTGCCTCTTTCTCAAGTATTATGTAAATACACATACATATCTGTTTATTTATACAGCTGTATATAGAGTAAATAATGCACAAATCTGTACATAAATCTACTGTTCCAGATTCATATTATTATTATGATTTTTATCCATTGTTAAGTCTTACTATTTAAATGTTTTTTCTGTTCTCATGTCAGATGTGTTTGTATGTATGTATGTACCAGGAGCACCTTAAAACCACAACAAATTCCTCGTGTGTTTGCGCACACCTGGCGAATAAAGCTAATTCTGATTCTGATTCTGATGCTGTGAAAGTGCTGGATTGAGGTGAGTTACTAAAGATCAGTCGAGTCAAATCTGATGTTGGAGCAGGTTATTGGGTGAAGTGTGGAGCTGATGAGTTTTGATTTCTGTTTTCTGTAGAGTTTCCAGTCTCTCTCAGCTCCTCCTGAATCTACAGACGTAAATGATGATCTCTTCAGTTCTCTCGTCTCTTTTGATGATCTGAGAGAATCTGTCCATCAGCTGAGAGACAAACTGGAGGATTTCTGCAAAGAGGAGCTCGAGAAGATCTCAGACAGAGGTAAAGTCCTGGAGATTCATCTGCTCTCAGAAACCAGTCCATCATCATCTCATATCATGGAGAACATCATATTAGAAATGTCTTAGGAATGGATGCAGGATCATGAGAATCACACTGTTCATGTCTGTTGATTTCCACAGAAACATTCACCAACATTGTTCCCAGGACCAGGAACCACTTCCTACAATGTAAGTCAGTAAGAAAACAAGCAGAAAAACTCACTGAGTGTGTTCATGTTCTTCTGTAGAAGCTGAAAGAAGAGTTTATAATTGATGATGTAAATGATGATTTGCACAGATATCTGGTCATCTGTACTGAGACACTGATGATACACTGAACATGAAGAGTTCAGCTACATGAAAAGATCAAACAGATTCATAATTCCTGATTCTGATGTGTTTTATCTCCATCAGATTCCCGTCAGTTCACTCTGGATCTGAACACAGCACATAAACTCCTCCGTCTGTCTGAGAGCAACAGAGTGATTACTAACACTGACACAGTCCAGTCGTATCCTGATCATCCAGACAGATTTGATTATTGGTATCAGGTGTTGTGTAGAGAGAGTGTGTGTGGACGCTGTTACTGGGAGCTGGAGTGGAGTGCTGGTAGAAATGGTTTTGTGTATATATCAGTGTCATATAAGAGCATCAGCAGGAAGGGAGATGGTGATGAGTGTAGGTTTGGAGCTAATGATCAGTCCTGATGTTTGTTCTGCTCTCGCTCCAGATACTCATTCAGACACAATAAGATAAAGACTAATCTCTCTGTGAAGTCCATCATCAGGAGAATAGGAGTGTTTGTGGATCACGGTGCAGGAACTCTGTCCTTCTACAGCGTCTCTGACACAATGAGCCTCATCCACACACTCCAGACCACATTCACTCAGCCGCTCTATCCTGGGTTTACTCTTGGTTCTGGATCATCAGTGAAACTGTGTTGATGAATCAGAATAGATTGGTGAGAGATTCTTCCCATAAAGGCCGGGACACACCAAGCCGACTTCAAAGAACTAGCGGCGATGAAAGCCAGCGGTGTTGTCACCTCACTTCAGACCAAAAAGCAGCACTTGAACACACCGCACAGACTACAGCTGACGGCAAACTAACATGTGCGTTCTGCGCATGCGTGAGAGAAATTGTCCATATCAGCAGCTATCAATAGTATATATTCGTCATTCAAAAGGAGAAACCGAAACAAAGATATACCAGATAAACGCAGATATATGAAACATAAACAAAGCAGCGCTTGCTTACCATTTTGAATATCAGTAATGTTGATCACTTTAATAATTTTAAGCGGCTCATGTTGTTATGAAAACATTTGTGTATTAGAATGATTGAGAAAGATCACGTAACATTTAAACAGCCTTCTGTCTGTACCGCCTTCATTTACATGCTTGTTTTCATCACTTTATCTTTAATTCTCGTGCACTGACTCGTTTGCTTAACTGAACATCCAATCAGAGTTCTCACACTCGCCGACGAGTGGAACACACCAAACAAACTAGCCCGATGCTTGGTGTGTCCCGGCCTTAATGCTTTGAGCTGCATGATAAATCAGTAACAGTGAGATGTTATAGAGTCTCTTCTTTTCTCTTCATGACATTAATACTGCAGCTGAACTTCTGTCAGTGAAATAACATGAATCAGAATAAATGTGTGTAATAAATCCTCATATAGACAGTAAGATCAGTGTGTGTGAGTCCTGCTGAGTGACCATGTGTTTCTGTGCTTTTCTGTTTGTGTTGATTGAAATCAATCATTTAGTTTTTAATGTAGTATTACATAATTTTTATTATTATCAAAATTGCCTTTCAGTTCAAATGATCACATTTAGGCTTAAGACTTACTTTATTTATCATTGTCTGAATACAACGAAACTTAGAGTGGCAGCTCTCATAACAATAAACATTAAACACATGATTGACGCTTACACCTTGAGCAACATAAAAACCTCTAGAAACATATTTCACATTAGAATGACATTATAAAAATATTAAAATGCATATATTACATGTCCTTTCACCATCTTAAATAGCTATTAAAATTGTCCATAATTATTATGGAAAAGTAAAAGTAGTAATAGTAGGTGTTAGGATAGATACAGCTTTTGCAAAAAAAATGAATAAAAAAAATACTGTTCTGTAACCTATTTGTCCTGGATTTAAAAGCCCTTTACCTCTTCCCAGACGGTAAAGGGACAAACATTCTGTATCCTGGATGAGTATGATCCATAATGATTAGGGTGACCATACGTGAAATTTTTCCCGGACGCGTCCTGGCCAGGATTTCTATATTGCTTTGATTCAAAGTACCTCGAGAGCATTATGAAAACAAAAGGAACTGATGTCATACACCGATCGTCTGCACACGCAAACAAAGCTGAAACCTAGATATTTTAGGCAATATTGAAATCCTGGCCAGGACGCGTCCAGGAAAGATGGCACGTATGGTCACCCTAGTAATGATGCTGCTGGCCTTTGTGTGTAATCGACTGGCATATACAGTATCCATGCTCGGGAGCTCAGTGCCTATTATCCGGAGAAGGGTCTGGCTGCGGACTTGCACTTTTTTTTTTTTTTTTTTTTTACAAAAATTGTAGAAACATACAAGAACAGGGAAACAAGACATGAATATATTCCTACAAAGAACAATCATAAGAATAAACACGAAAAAACAAATATTCTGGATTTGCGTACATCAAATTATGTAATTATCTATATAGAAAAGTGCAAAAATAAAATTACATCATTTTAGAAAAGCTGTCATAGTGCATCAAAAATTTGGCACTCTTTTTGTTATTTGTGAGTCTTAGAGATGAAACAAGAGAATCAAATTCAGAAAGAAAAAGGTTGAAAGACAAAAGAGATTTAAGCCATTTTTGCTTATGAATGAAGAATTTTGCATTCAGTATAAGAAAATTAACAACATATTCAACAGGTAGTAGCTTTGGATTTTCATAATAAAAAATAACATTTTTGAGGACGAAGGTATGGGTCACATTTGTAAGGTTAGAAACATAGGTGCTTAAGTCAACCCATAATTTGTTGGTAACACCACAATCAAAAAACAAATGGGAAGCTGTTTCTTCAACAAAACCACAAAACCAGCAAGACTCATCAACATCAGAATATTTAGAAATAGACAAATTAACGGGATAAATTTCATGAAGGATTTTATAATGAATCTCCTTAACTTTGTTAGACATACAAACTTTACTTGGCAAAAGCCAGGCCTTTCTCCAATTTATATTTGTTATAAAGGAACCCCAGTAGAATTTCCCTCTTGGAGTAATCTTTCTCTTTGTCTGAAATATTTTGCGAATATGTTTGTTATTGCATTTCCGATCTAAAATATCAATACCACCCAAACTTAAAGCCGGATAAACACTGTTGCCTTCACTGAATTTGAGGTGACTTTTAATTAACTGGGTTAAGCCTAATGGGATGGCTCTCATCAAAGTATTATATTCCTTTGGTGGGACTGGAAAATTATGGAGATTCATAAATTGATCAAAAGTTAAAATATTACCAAAATCATCAAACACAGATAGAATACAGTTCAAGTTATTATTAAACCATCTAGTGGAAAAAAGAGAATTATTTCTAACAGTTATAACAGCATTATTCCAAAGGAGAGCTTTGTGGGGGAGAAACCATGGACAAAACACAATTTCCATGAAAGAAGACGTTGCTGATGGAAGTTAGATAAGGAAATAGGTAACTTGCCAGGCAAGAAATTACACTTTAATAAGAAAGATAGGCCACCAAATTGGTCAAATATCTTATTTGGAATAAAGAACCACAGTGACATTGGATTCATAAGGCACTTTCTCAACCAATTTACTTTAAAGGTGTTTATAGTATCTGCAAAGTCCAAAAAATCAAGGCTACCTTCGCTTCTGGAATTAGCAAGCACTTCTCTTTTTAGTTTGTAAGGTCTATTTTTCCAGATAAAATCCCAAAATACTTGATTAATTTCCTTTATAGCTTAATCGTTGACAAATAAAGAAAGAGCAGAATATACCAAGTGAGATAAAAGAACTCTACCAAATAATGAGAGATCTCTCTGAAGCCAGATGTTAAAGATCTGTTTCGTTTTTTTCATTTGATCAAAAAAGTTTAAATGATGTCTACTGATTGAATGTTTAGTGATATGAATTCCTAAATATTTTACACTTTTTTTAACTGGGATACCTCCTAAGAATATATCATCCATATCATGAATTGACATAAATTCACATTTTGAAGTATTAAGTTTTAGACCCTTGAGGCACATGAAAATTGTTCAACCAATTCCAGAGCTTTTGGTAACTGATTTTTGTCCTCCAAAAACAGCGTAGTGTCATCAGCTAGCTGTGAAATTTTGATCTCCCTGTCAAATACTGAAATCCCTTTCAAATGATCATCTTGGTTAATTCTTAGAGTAACTCTGTGGCTAAAAGATCAGACCCAGGATTTAAGATGTGGTTTGATAAAGAGCTGAAAAAAATTGAGGATTTCTATAAAGGAAAAGATCTAATGTCCTTTACACAAATTGTAGCGCAATTTGATATTCCAAAAAAACATTTCTTTAAATTCCTTCAATTTAGGAGCTGTTTCTTCTTATCAAGGTGCAAAGCTTATCAAACCTAATAAAACACCTCTTGAAGACCTGCTATCAAAACCTCCCCAATCTAAAGGTTTAATATCGATGTTTTATAAAATGTTGGAGTCATTCTCTAAAGAATCATCAGAATTTAAATTGGCTTCTTGGAGAGAAGATTTAAATGTAAACACCCCCCTGGATGTATGGGAAGGAATATGTATGAAAGCTCAATTAGAAACATTTAATAGTAATCTCAAATTAATACAGTACAACTGGATTGTGAGAACATATATTACTCCAGTTAGGTTAAATAAAATTAACCAGAATATTCCAGACACATGTATTAAATGCTCAGTTGATAGAGGCACACTTTTGCATTGTATGTGGAACTGCCCTAAGGTGCAGGAGTTTTGGAAAGAAGTGGCTTTTTTCATTTCTCAGATGGTACCTATAAACCTACCAATGAAACCAGGAATTTTTATTTTAGGAATTATTCCAGAGAACATTGTACAGCATGGCAGCACTCGTAAACTTGTTGATATAAGTTGATTCAAGCAAAGCGTCTAATAGCTTTGTACTGGAAGAAAGTGGAAAAGCCATCTATCATACAGTGGATCAATAACATGTCCTTCTGTTTAGCGATGGAAAAGATAACCTATATGCTAAAAGGTAAACTTTCTTCTTTTGAAAATATTTGGACACCATTTATATAATTTATCTCAAATTCAGATTTTGGCAATGTACTGAATGAGACAAGAGAAGACAAGATAGCCTGACACCTGACCTATCGCATCAATCCCCCCCCCTTCATAGATCTGCATAAATTAACCATTGTTGATACATTTGTTGTATGCCTGCGTGCATGCGTGTTTTGTATTCTCAAATTCCCATATCATGTCACTATCTGAAATAACCTGTGCCATTTTATTTTGTTTTGTTTTACTTTTCTTCTTCCTTTTTGTTGTTTTTCATTGTTGTTTGTTTGTTTTTGTTTTTCCCTGGCTTTCATATGTTAAAAGATGTAACTACAATATTATTGTATTACTGTTATATATCGTTACATCTCAATAAACAGACTGTTTAAAAAAATTTTTAAACAACTCTGTGGCTAAAAGAAATAAAAATGGGGAGATGTGACAGCCCTGTCTGACACCACGATATATGTTAAACCTCTTGTCAAAGTTCACGATCACTGAGCTGTTAATACCTGTATAAAACATGGTCTCTATAAATGCTTTACCAAATCCAAATAATTCTAGAGTACGAAAAATAAATTTGTGTTCTATGGAGTCAAAGCTTTATGAAAGTCAAGAAAGAGTATGAGACCATCTGAATGAATTAGATCTGAATAATCCAGCAAGTCCAGTACTGATCTTATGTTGTTAGAAATGTGACGGCCTTTCATGAATCCAGATTGAGATTCTGAAATAATATTGCCTAAACCATAACTTAATCTTTTAGCATATACAGAGGCTAATATTTTATAATCTAATGTTAACAAAGAAATAGGTCACCAATTATCAATTACCAAAGGATCCTTGTCAGGCTTCGGTATAAGAGAGATGACTCCCTGTTTCATAGCAGTGCTCATATCTCCCTCACTGATGCATTCCTCACACATATGAAATAAAGGCAATTTAATAAACTCCCAAAAATGCAGATAAAATTCAACTGAAAGCCCATCGATCCCAGGGGATTTACCTTTTTTCGTTTTATGTAGAGCTTGCTTGATTTCATCAATTGATAAAGGAGAATCACAAATTTGACTATACTCTAGATCAATAACTTTAATATGATGTTTAAAATCAAAAATCAATACATTTTTCAGAAATATTATAGTTGAAATTAGAGGTATAAAGATTGCTATAGAAATTTGCACCAAAATCTGAGATTACTTTTTGGTCTTTGGAAAAAATAGCTAGAATTTCTCTTGCCCTCCTACCGAGGTAGGCACACAACCGCCTACCTCGCCGCCATCTTGCCGGCTCCCTCCCAGTACTTGCACTCTCAGACACTTGCGCTTCTGCGAGTCACGTCACTTGCAGTCTTTTTTTTTTTTTTTTTTCTATTTATTGATTATTTTTTGTTTGAATCTCTCAACATTTTACAACAGTAGCCAGGTGGTGATGACAAGAAAAAATAAACTAAATTACAATGTCACTTGCAATCGCCGCTTGCACTTTCCGCTACCTGCGACATCACCTGCATTGGATACACATCATGTGTGTTGCCAATGGAGACGAGACGTTGTGATGGTTAAACGATTAAAACTAATTAAATACAATAATGAACAGGGTTCTGCAAGTTATCTGTAGGAGAAAAAGACAAGACCCGCAAATCCGTGGCTACAGAACAGCAGAATATGAACGCAATGCGCAAAGTTGAAGTCCAACTGAGACAGCATCATCTGTAGATCTGTTTGCACGAAAGGCAAATTGATAACAATCCAGATTCTTAGGTATATTAGCTTTGATGTGTGACAATATAAGTCTCTCGGAGCACTTTGTAATAACAGGGGTCAGAACAATTGGACGAAAGTCATTAAAACATTCGGTAACACTTTAGAATACTGTTCCATTATTAATGAATAGCTACACAAGAACACATGAGTAACGCAATATTAGCACTCTAGTAACTACTAGTAACTAACAAGCAACTCTGATTAATGAATTAGTAAGTAATAGTGCTTAGTCGAATGTGGTAGTTCACTATTAGCCAATCAGTAACTATAATTTTTTTCATACCTCCCCAAGAACTACTAAGAACTACTGTATACAGGTTGATAATTAATATGAATAATACATAATGTATAATTCATTCTAAAGTAAAGGTCATGGTAACCCACTAGTAATGACTCGAGTATTACCAAATTCTTCAGAAGGAATTACTAATTATTTGGATCAGTATTCTAAAGTGAAGATCGTGATAACTTCCTCGTAATTACTGAAATCATTGTAAACTTTTAAGGTTTTTGTAAGGTCCTGGTTAGTAATTAATTTTGTTAGATTTGGTAACACTTAAATCATTACTAGTGGGTTACCGTGATCTTCACTTTAGAATACTGATCCAAATAATTAGTAGTTTCTTCAGAAGGATGTAATAACACTTGAGTCATTACTATCCAAAACCTTACGTATATCTCAAAAGCTCACAATGACATCAGTCAATATTAGGAAGTTATGATGATCTTCACTTTAGAATACTGATCCAAGTAATTAGTAGTTCATTTAGAAGGATTTGGTAATACTTGAGTCATTACTAGTGGGTTACCATGATCTTCATTTTAGAATTAATTATTCATTATGCATAATTCACATTAATTATGAACCTGTATAAAGTTGTTCTTAGGAGTTCTCAGGATATATGAAAAAAGCTAATAGTGAACTACCAGTTTCAACTTAGCGCTATTACTTAATAAATCGTTAATCAGAGTTTCTTGTTAGTTAATAGTAGTTACTACAATGTTAACAGTGCATTAGCCATTTGTTCCTGTGTAGTTATTCATTAACGACGGAACAGTATTCTAAAGTGTTACCAAACAGTCCACTGCAGTTCTTTTAGGTACAGAAATGATGGTTGTCGACTTCAGACCGGTAGGAACAACAGTGAGTAAATTATCAGGAAATTTTTATTGTGGAAGTGGATTTATCCTTTAAAGGGTTAGTTCACCCAAAAATAAAATTAGCCCATGTTTTACTTACCCTCAAAGCATCCCACAGTAGATGTATATGACTAACTTCTTTCAGACGAATCCAGTCGGAGTTATATTAAAACTTGTCCTGGCCTTTCTAAGCGTTTGAATGGGAGTAAGCGGGTGGGTTTTTTTCAACAGTCCAAAAGTAATCAAATAAAGCGCATGCATCCATAATAAAACATGCCTCACACAGCTCCGGGGGTGAATAAAGGCCTCCTATAGCGAATCCATGCATTATTTTAAGAAAAAAATCCATATTTAAAATGTTATGAATACTTTTTTCTCACTTCTGTTGATTGTCATATGTGCAAGCCGTTCCGGCGGATAACGCAGAATCCACCGGACCTGGATGTGCTGGGACCATGGGGATGCCGGCCCCTTTGACCCAACATAAGAGTTATGCCCACCACACTGGAAATTAGCTTCCTACGTCCAGAGGCATTCTTTGTAGACTCTGACATGGCGGCCATAATGGGACGAGACTCTGGAATCGCAGCCAGGATGAGAAGGGACTCTCGGGGTGAGGGCTACAGCGGAACTGGCTCTCACAGTAAATGCAGAGATTCACTATTAGTAGAGATGCTGCTGCTGAACACCGCTGAGAGACGCACAGATGCAGGTGTTCATACACACTTAATCTCTATCTCTCTCTCTAACAACTGCATAAGACTGCATATCAATGGCTCAAACCTCTGTTATTAGCTCTAAAATGAAGTATTTGAATTAGCAACATAAGATTTAGAGTGAGGTGCATAAACTAGTTGAACACACACAGGTTTTCATGACAGAAACTTTACAAATGTCTTGAAATAAAATATCTGAACAATGTTTTGAGGTGTGACTCCAGGCCATTAAAATTATTAGAAGAATAATGCACTCCTGAAGTGGTAATGTGGCCATGTTTCTCTCTTGTGATTTTGTTAATTGTATCCTTGCACCTGTATCATTTCGGAAACACTCAAGCCCCGGATATACTTCACTTTCCACGTTCCGTATACTCGAATGCGGATGAGCGCAGATGGATGACTTTGATAAATGTGCTGTACCACAGAGTAGACTCATTCTGTCTCAACATTCACGTCGTGCCTTTGCTGTTGTAAGCATACTGTCTGCACAGTCACAAAAATTGGGCTGCAAGCAGACAGTGTACACAGACATCTGCGAACACTTCTGATGACAAAAATTATGTCACACGGACCGTCACAGAATGCAGACGGCCAAAGTATACGCTGGGCTTCAGTGTTACAGCAGTTACTGCAGTTTTTAAGGCTGTTGTCCTTCCTCTCTGTAACTTGAATTCTTTGAGTGTTTGTCTAGTAGACATTTCATTATCAGGGTTCCCCATTCCTAGTCCAGGAGAATCACTTTTCCAAGTCAACATTTTTGCATTTACTTTAATAACAGTCAGGTGTGTTGAAAGGAATGAGAAACCTGCTTTACAGACTCACAGACACCTGTTTTACACGTCACTCAAACACAGAACCAGGAAACAGGAATCACATGTGTTCAGGGAAAGAGAAACTGAAGTGTAGTTGAGCTGTTGTGTGTTTGTGTCTCTGTATTCATGCAGTAAAATGTCAGGAGCCACAGTTTTTCAGGATGAGTTCATGTGTTCAGTGTGTCTGGATCTCCTGAAGGATCCAGTGACCATCCAGTGTGGACACAGTTACTGTAAGAGCTGTATTACAGACTGCTGGGATCAGGAGGATCAGATGAGAGTCTACAGCTGCCCTCAGTGCAGACAGACCTTCAGTCCAAGACCTGCTTTAGCTAGAAACACCATGCTGGCTGAAGTGGTGGAGAAACTGAAGAAGACCAAACTCTCTGCTGACTGTGACGCTGGAGCTGGAGATGTGCAGTGTGACGTCTGTACTGGAAGAAAACACAAAGCTGTCAAGTCCTGTCTGGTGTGTCTGGAGTCTTACTGTCAAACTCATTTTGAGTGGCATGAGGAGTTTCGCTCAGGAAAACAACACAAAGTGACTGATGTCACTGGACGACTGCAGGAGATGATCTGCCAGAAACATGAGAAGCTCCTTGAGGTTTTCTGTCGCACTGACCAGAAATGTATATGTGTGCTGTGTACGATTATTGAACATAAAAACCATGACACTGTATCAGCTGCAGCACAGAGGACAGAGAAACAGGTATTTAAAACTACACACTGATGAAATATTGCTACACTCGTTTCATATGCGTTTATGTCGGCTTTAACAGCTTACAGCGGTCACACTGCACACGACAGCAGAAATGAACAGCAGCTGCAAAAAGAGTTTCACTGTTTGCTGAAAATGCACCGTAAACCTTTATCAACACAGTCTTTTGTAAAATAAGCCTTGATTAAACAACATGAAATAATGGAGTGAACTATTCACTTGCTCTTTGAAAAAATATATACTTCCATGAGTCAAAATACAAGCTCTGCTACACAGCAGAAACACTGTCAGTGTGAAGCTCCACGTCTGAGTCTGTTTCACTTTTATGACACTTGCGGTGTGAAACACGCCTTAATCTTTATGATAATTCATGATGATTGATGTATGATGATTATAAATGATAGGCACTGGTTATTAGTTCCAGCTCCACTTTTACTGGATTCATCTGTTCACATGATGATTTAGAGCCAGTAGTTTTCTGTGAGATTCACTATCATCTGTTTGTCCTGCAGAAGCAGCTGAAGGAGACGCAGAAGACGCTCCAGCAGAGAATCCAGCAGAGAGAGAAAGATCTCCAGCAGCTGAGAGAGGCTGTGGAGTCTCAGAAGGTGAGTCTGGAGAAGAAGAGAAGTTTGTCTCAGTCTCAGTTCAGACTCACTGAAGCCTGAATCACTGTGTGTCCTAACAGCGCTCTGCACAGACAGCAGTGGAGGACAGTGAGAGGATCTTTACTGAGCTCATCCGCTCCATTGAGAGAAGCCGCTCTGAGCTGATACGGCTGATCAGAGATCAGGAAAAGCAAGCAGTGAGTCGAGCTGAAGGACGACTGGAGCGACTGGAGCAGGAGATCAATGATCTGAGGAGGAGAGACGCTGAGCTGGAGCAGCTTTCACACACACAGGATCACATCCAGTTCCTGCAGGTAACACACATCTAGAAGAACAGGGTCATAGTGGACTTGAGCAGATCCTGCTGTGACACCAGACTCACAGAGAAACATTTCATGAGTGTCTTATTATATAATCATCAGTCAGACTCTCATCTGATCGTCTTCTTCTGAAAGAGACGCCGCTTACAAATGCTTTCAGCCTAGCCTAGCCTAGCCTTGCCTTTGTTGGATTGTGTTTGCCCCTGCCTGGACTATCGCTGACGTTTTGACTACCTCTCCTGTCTCGCCCCCTTGGATACTGTTCGCCTATCATCGACCCACGCTTGTCTTAGATCACTCTTCGTCTCGTCCTTGTTATACCTGTTTGCTGTTATTTGACCCTGCCTGTACGACCACGTCTCTTGCCAATAATAAAGTCTGCAAACGGATCCGCACGCCTCTCGTCTCGTCAGCCCCGTAACAGAATACTCGGCCGCAAAAGGATCCAGCGGCTTTTCAGGTATGGACGCGGCAATCTTGTTGCTAGCCCTCAAGCAGGGTACACGATCACTCGAGGATTACATTACAGAATATTTGGCTTTGGCTAATGGCTCCGAATTACCGGATTATGTGTTAATAGACTTTTTCTGCGAAGGTATTAACCAGCCACTCAAATCACGACTAGCCCTTGAAGCTCCCCGTTCATCTCTATGTGACTTTATGGATTACACGTTAATGACTGTTGGTTCAGCGTTTACTGTGGGTGTCGAGGAGGAATGCAACACCGCACTCTCTCGTTGGATAGCAGCCACACTGGAGCAGACACACCAAGTGGCAGCGACAGCGAAGCCCGTTCACAAAATGGCGGCCACAACAACACCCCGTCATGTGCTAGTTGATGTTAAAGAGCCCAGTCAAGTCACCATCGATCTCCACGAGTCAAAACAAGCCACAGCTGATCTTCACAAGCTAAGTCAAGTCACCGTTGATCGTCACGAATCAAGCCAAGTCAGAGCTGATCTTCAGAAGCTAAGTCAAGTCACCGTTGATCGTCACGAATCAAGCCAAGTCAAAGCTAATCTTCATGAGCGAAGTCAAGTCACAGTTGCTGTTAAAGAGCCCAGTCCAATCACAGTGGGTCGTCATCAACTGAGTCACGTCTCAGCTGATCTCCTAAAGTCAAGTCACGACACAGCTGCTCATCCAGAGTCACAGCAGCACGACACAACTGCTCGTCCAGAGTCACAGCAGCACGACACAACTGCTCGTCCAGAGTCATTTCATGTCTCAGCTGATCTCCTAAAGTCAAGTCACGTCACAGCTGCTCGTCCAGAGTCACAGCAGCACGACACAACTGCTCGTCCAGAGTCACAGCAGCACGACACAACTGCTCGTCCAGAGTAATTTCATGTCTCAGCTGATCTCCTAAAGTCAAGTCACGTCACAGCTGCTCGTCCAGAGTCACAGCAGCACGACACAACTGCTCGTCCAGAGTCACTTCACGTCTCAGCTAATCTCCTAAAGTCAAGTCACATCACAGCTGCTCGTCCAGAGTCATTTCATGTCTCAGCTGATCTCCTAAAGTCAAGTCACGTCACAGCTGCTCGTCCAGAGTCACAGCAGCATGACACAGCTGCTCGTCCAGAGTCACAGCGTCACGTCTCCGCTGACCTTCCAGAGTCACAGCGCCACGTCTCCGCTGACCTTCCAGAGTCACAGCGTCACGTCTCCGCTGACCTTCCAGAGTCACAGCGTCACGTCTCCGCTGACCTTCCAGAGTCGGGTCACGTCCGGGCTGACACACTCAGATCATCAAGGTCAGTCTTTCATTATCCCAGTCTGATATCCAGTGTGAGGGATTCACCGCTGGTGTCTGCACGCACAGCTGGTATCCCCAAACTCACTCACTCTAACCCTCCTGTTCCTGAACTGATTCCCCTGTCTGAAACACTTCCCCTGATGGGGATCGCATTTTGGTGTGTTTGGGCTGCATACACCACCACAGAACTCCCAGAGGTGGCGGCATCCACTATGATGTCTCTAGAGGTGGCGGCTGACGCTGCAGAACCTCCTGAGGTAGTGGCGCTCACTGCTGTGTTCCCGGAAGTGATGGTGCCCGCTGCAGTTTCTCCAGAGGTGGCGGTACATGCTGCAGAACCTCCCGGCCAGCGGTGCTCACTTGACCCCTTGTATGGTGGTGGCGCCCAGTAATGTACTCTCAACCTGTTATGTGGCCGTCGAAGAGACCGTTACTAAATTCTCCCTGTGTCCTGAGGTTACTGCTGTAAAACCTCCAGAGGTGGCGGCAGCTGCTGCAGAAACTCCAGAGGTGTCAGCAGTAGCTGTCAATAAACTCTCGTTCTGTCCTGTCACAGCTATGGAGGCCGCCAACGAACTCTCGTCCTGTCCTGTCACGGCTAGAGAGGCCGTCAATGAACTCTCGTTCTGTCCTGTCACGGCTAGAGAGGCCGTCAATGAACTCTCGTTCTGTCCAGTCACGGCTAGAGAGGCCGTCAATGAACTCTCGTTCTGTCCTGTCACGGCTAGAGAGGCCGTCAATGAACTCTCGTTCTGTCCCTACCCCAGTCCTTGTGTCTGTGCATGTTCTGTCTTCTCCCTGTGTCTCCTTCCTCCCTAGGTCCCAGGCTCTGCTGTGGGTTCCTGATCCGTCGTGGTGGGCTCCTGCTCTATCTGCGCCACCGTGGTGGTCTTCGGGTCCGTCTGCTCCGCTCTGGTGGTCTTCTGCTCCACCTGTTCCACCCGCTCCGCTGTGGTGGTCCACTATCTGGCTCTGGTGGTCTTCTGCGCCGCCCTGGTGGGCTCAAGTCCCGTCTGGTCCGCCCTGGTGGGCTCAAGTCCCGTCTGGTCCGCCCTGGTGGGCTCAACCTCCGTCTGGTCCGCCCTGGTGGGCTCAACCTCCGTCTGGTCCGCCCTGGTGGGCTCCAGTTCCGTCCACTCTGCCCTGGCTTCCTGCTCTGCCGGCTCTACCTCGGTCCCAGATCACTCCGCTGCCACAAGGACCTGGCCCTCCATCCCTCCCCCTGTTCCGCCTCCGCTCCACCTCCCTCCTGATTATAGACTGTGTGGAGCGTCTGGAAGCCGCTCTTTGGGGGGGGCTCTGTCACGAATCTGGTATGCACTCCCGGTCACTCACCACTAGAGGTCACCCGCTCACCACATGGACTTTCACACCACACATCACATGGACTGCATTTCCCATCAGTCATCTCACCCATCACACGCACACAGCTGTCACCAATCATTCATTGCACTAATCACATGCACACCTGATCACACAGCATCACTGATCACACACACTATTTCAACCCTGGACATTCTCTCCCTCGTTGCCGAGTATTGTATGCATTATCGCTGCTCTACGAAGTCCCGTTGGTTTCCCTAGTTTTGCCTCGCCTAGCCTAGCCTAGCCTAGCCTTGCCTTTGTTGGATTGTGTTTGCCCCTGCCTGGACTATCGCTGACGTTTTGACTACCTCTCCTGTCTCGCCCCCTTGGATACTGTTCGCCTATCATCGACCCACGCTTGTCTTAGATCACTCTTCGTCTCGTCCTTGTTATACCTGTTTGCTGTTATTTGACCCTGCCTGTACGACCACGTCTCTTGCCAATAATAAAGTCTGCAAATGGATCCGCACGCCTCTCGTCTCGTCAGCCCCGTAACAGTCGCTAAAACTTAATGCTCTATCGTGTTGGAAATATGCCCTACACCAAATCCAGCCCTAAACCTACCCGATAGTGTTGAAAAATGCAAAACTGATATAAAAACGTATTAGCTGATGCTACTGTGCCATTTGAACTTCCTTTTACGCAGATTTTAACTGCTTTGCGATGCTTCTTACTTCTGAAGTCTGTCTCCGTACTCCGTGAGCTACCGAACAAACTTATCATCTATGAAAACCCATAGATATGAAGCTGGATGTGTGTGATGCTAAAGTTCAAAAGCATCAGTTTTCAAATCTCCCAGCATATTAATATTGTTTTGAAGTCATAGCATGATATTCTTCAAGTAATTGTATGAAAATTACGCTTTATTAATCGAAACTCTGTAAATTTGTGTGAAAGTGTTCATTTATTTTGGAAACTGCAGTGATTTGAACTTATTGGTACGTATTTTATGTCACGCTAAAAAGTGCACCCAGGTACGTAAATGCCATGAGACCAGGTAGACAAAAAAACATTATTTTTGTCTTACATTTCATAATAAATTCAGCCAAGATCAGTACTGACTTGTTTTTCGCTAGTTTATTTTCATGATTTAGAATGTGTACAAAGGATTGTGGGTGATTGATGGTCGTCAAGGATACATCTGTAAGACTCCACCCGCTAGCCCAAACAACGGAATCCAGCGGCCTGGACGAAGGTTGAACGCGTATTCGGTCTTTTACTTGCGCTTCTGAATTGATCAGGATTTAGTTTCAATTTTAGTCTAACTCCGTGCTTGATCTGACTCCAATTTCAAGTGATCATTAAATTTAGACAATATTTATAATTAAACTGATCACAGATATTGATTGTATATTAACTTAGATATTTGATTATTCCGAAAATCTCATACTTTCAATTAATCGTTCATTAGCGACCTAGCATCGCTTAGCAATTCACTGGCCAACTGCGAACGCACGGCACAAACTCGCCAGTTGATCTTACTCAGAGGATACAGGGTGACTATAATACCTTTAAATAAGCTGCACCCTGCTAACACATAATAAAAAGTGTATTTTTTCTATAATCACGAAAACTGTAACTTGTTAAGTCAGTGACAAACAGAAATCAGAAGATCCCTAATGACGAGCCCCCGCTTCATTCATTGGTACTTCAGTATGATCTGTCCTGGACGCAGATTTGTGGAAACACTAGACTACAACTCTAATCTACTAGAAAAAATGATTTCAGAAGAGATCAGAATAAGTCAAATATAACAATTTATTATTGGTCAGGTAAACGTGTCGTGCCAATTACATAAAACAATAAGCCAATTCAAAAATAAGAAAATACATAACATCAGTTGTTCAAAGATGAATCTAAGAACAAAATGTTTACCTGGCTTCAAGAAGAAGATACATAGTATGGAACATATTAAATACCCTCCACACTACGGGCTGATCTGGCTACAAATCGCGCCGACTTATTTGCAACTTTCCCTTAAATACCACCAGAACAAAAGGCCCATAAACATTTATTCTCTGCCCCAAAACAGATTAGATCTATGTATGGGGGATGAGAAGCCTCTCTAGGAGCTGTTCTTTTGTTGTCTTTGGAGATCTCTTCTCCAGGTTAGTTTCATGGCTTTATTGCATGGTATCTGTGAGTTCCTGAGTTAATTTCGTAAAGGAAATAATTTCACTCCCTACAGTCCATCCCTTGGTGCCTTGGGACAAACGTTGAGTGGTACCTAAGGGACCATAATCAGATGATTTCCGCATGATGTTCATTATAAGTCTTTGCAGAGTGGGCAGCACTAGTTGTTGCATACAGGAGCAGAGTGGTCACCTGAAATGACAACATTAAGACAGGTTGAGGAAAGCACTGCAAAATACACATCAATGACATGCCCAGTCTTTTGGGCGTAAGCCTTTGTTGCTGCAGTCTTTTGGTCAGGTGTGTTTCCACCTGCACTGGCTGTGATGATAATCAGTTTGTAGGATTACTTCTTGTATCAGGTCCGTTGAGTTGATCAAGCAAGTTGAAAGTGTCCTTCTATTCTGGGGAAACATCTGTGTCCAGTGCCGTCCTCCCCAGGATGTTTATCTGACCCACTGAGAAGCCTTCAGTCACCTTCAGGTAGAAGGTGTGATTTGCCGAATTTGTCAGATCTTCATAGGTGAAGGAATCATTTCACTGACGATGCTCCAGTGCGTGCGAGACATCTAAACAACTTCTGAATGACCATGCAATAACTAAACACTCATGACTTTGGTGATGTTGTGGGATGAAAAGAGTGTTATACGATAAACAAAAATACACAAAATAACAATCATGTCAAAAGTGCGAGTGGTAAATAAGGTCTCCATTTTTCAGAGTCAAATATTTAGTGGACAGGTCTCATTTGGTTACCAGATTATTTATTACCACTAAATATTGTAATTTGGATTTAGGTTCTTGGTCTGGGTGAAGAAAAGGGAAGTAGCAAAATCAATATAACCAGTATATTTACCAGTGGTATGCATAATTAAAATATGTCACATAATTAAACATAAAAATATACAATTTCATAATTACCATCATAAAATTGTCTATATTGTTTTACTTGCGAAGCATTAATGCAGACCTAAGGTTTTAATTAGGTCAATCAGAGAATGTGATTAACAGAAAGAGAGATTTAAAATCTGTAGTTCAACTTTTTCAATCATTCTCGGTGCATTTGATGTGCAGACTAAGTCACACTTGATAATGTAGGTTTGAATATTCATATCAGATCTTATTTATTTAGATAAATTTGTATTGCCATTAGACATATGCTGCAAACTAGTGGGCCCCCTAGTTCACAACAATGCCAATGATTGGACATGATAAATATTTTGTCCTAAGAGACCAGTTGTATTGCTGAATAGGTCTCATCTTAGAATTTGTAAATATAATTTAAATTAATTGATGTGTGACTGTAGCCATGCAAGTCCTATGCACATTACAGTGTTTACATACAGTACGTTCATAAGACCATACAATTTGCACAAGGTTTTAAAATTGCAAAAATGTTTGCCATCATTGAAATGAAATTATAAAAAAATAATTTCCTTTGACCTATATGTATGAAGTCAATAATGCTTGATAGGTTTGAATGCTGTGAGTAGTTTAGACCTGGATGTCCTTATGTTCAATAGCTAGTAAGCATATTGTGCAGTTGCAATAATGAAAGTGTGTTCTGTATGTTTGTGTGTAGGAGATGGGTGATGTCTGGCCTACCATAATCTGTGTTGTATAATTTTTGTTCCGGCACTACACCGGGAGGTCATGCAACTACTTGTGTATTGCTATGAGATGTGAATGACCCCTTGAAGTATCTACACCCCCGTCTCCTTGTTGTGTGCGTGCAAGTTGGTGTAGGTGGGACCAGGCACCCTTGTGGAATTTGTCCCTCAGAGATGGCGGCAGTCAGTCTGAAAGGGAAACAGACAGAGAGAAAAACAGCCTAATCTTGAGCCTTTTCACAATTTGCTTGAAGACTGGTGGATCTTAATTTTCCTGTAATGGCCACAGCCATACAGTTAATGCAGATGGTTGTGATCCAAGATTGCATATCATCAGGAGCAAATTTGTTTTAGTTTACAAAGGCATATATCATTATCATGATCATGTTTTGCAAACAAAAGTCCAAAATAAACAGTGTTAATGGTCAGATCTGGAAGCTAGTGTTTCAGCACCGTCTAAGCATGTTGCACCTTAAGCGGCTGCTACAGCTGAGTTTACACAGTCTGCTGTGTTACAGGCATCATGACACCCAGATCTGCTGGGAAATTTAACTTCTAAATGCTACTGTTTACATTAGTCGGATCTGTTTTCAGGGCATTAGCTTGTCAGGTTTGGTGCTGCAATGTTAGCTTAGCAATTAATATTTTCTTATTCTCTTCATAAATTTGACCATTTCCATCTCTGCAGTCTGTGAAGACTTGTGAATTTCTGCCTGATTTTAACATTACACACAACTTTAATCACATGTCCAGTAAAAATGAGTTCTCTGATCAGATTTCATATGGGCTGTCCTTCCCAGAGAGGAATGGTTTAGTTTGCTAACACTTGCACCACTGTGTTTGTGGTTTTGTTGTGAGGGAAAAGACAAAACTTATACCATCCCTTGTTACTGGGTTGCAAATCAATGAAATCAAATTTAAAACATCTTATGGCCCTGGATGGATTTGGCCTATTCAAGATATTGCAATCAGATTAGCAAATTCTGGACATGTTATTTTTTCTCCTTGAAGATTCTTACACAAATAGAAGATAAGGAAGCTCTTTCTCATTAGTTTGATCATTATTCCTTTCATTTTCCTTTCTAACAATTCTTGCTTCTCATCACCTTCTGTGTTTCTCTTTCCAGTTTTCCAACACTAATAGTGCTCCCAACTTCTTTCTTCGTACACATTCCCTCTTTCTGCATTCTGATCATTCCTCTTATTCTTCTACAACTTTCTTTCTTCCTCTAAATTAATGTCGAATCATCATGAGATTAAGGCCATTCTTGGCCATTGTAATATAATATATTATAAGGTTGTTATAATATGAATTATATTACATTAAAAATAGTATGAATTAGAATACATGTATTACTGGTCTCTGGAGGGCTTTCTGAGCAACTTGTTTAGAATGATTGGTTATCATCTCACTGATCTTTTTGAAGATTTGTCTCTGCGGCTACAGCAGTCCTAGCATGTGCATCATGTGCACAGCAGCAGGCCAAACTGGAAGCCAGTTATGAATTGTGCTGCTGTAAACATTCAATGAACTGCAAGCACATACTGAGGGCACAGGCCAAATCATTGCTCAATCTGAAGATTTTTGTGACTACAATCATGGGATTGGACACAATTTTCTTATGTTTATGAGCTAAGATGTCACTAAGTTGATTCTCTTGAGAATCTATTTGAGTGTGAGAAGGTTTGGGGGTTGGGCAAACCCAGAGCAAATGCAAATGCCGAGTACACATGTTGCTTTAGATTTATGGCCTCTTCATGTTTGTCTGTCTGCTTAAAGACAAAGACTAAGAATCAAACAAATGTGTAGTGATTTTTGTCAAATCTAAAATAAAACCAAGCTATAGGCTGTATTTATTAAGACTGAGCTTTGAACAGTGTTGTTGAGCCAAATATTGTGATCTCAGATATTTTCAATATATTTAATTTGATTAATTTGACTGTTTGACTAATTCTCCCACAGGAAAAGTGGTGCATGTCTTCTGAATGGGTTTAACCCTCAGGCCTGGCTACAAGCCTCATCAAAATTGTCATTATGTGCATTACATTAGATTTTGAATTTCTAATGTCTCTTCATTTTACAGTGACCGAGACTTCTGCATGGAAGCAGCAGTTCTCTCGGACTAAGACATATTGTTTGTCAGATTAGAGTTTCTTTTAAAGTTCTCAAATTTTTAATTTCATTGCTCTGTCTTGCCCGACTTCACTTTCACATACAAAAGATTCCATTGATAAATTAATTATCTTTTTAGTTCATCTAATCACAATTTCTCTTAAATTCTTTGCAAGTTATTATTGTAAGGCCAATAGACAATAGTGACAGGAAATTATTCATCTCAGAATTTAGGTTGCAATTTACAGCCCTCTGTTGAGCACCAGAATAAAATTTGGATGATGTTATTCCAATTTTAATTTTGGTTCAAGAGACTTCGTTCCTCATCTACTCTGCTGCTATCATGTCCCTGTCGAATCATGTGGTTTTGTCTAATTCTTATTCCCACCGGATTTCTACGGTCTCCGGTCTAATGATGAGTATTCCGACTCATTCTACAAATGTGTCTATATGGGGTGCGTTTAAACTTTCCCTCAATAATTCTAAAAACGTAAATAAGAAATGACTTACCGCAGCAGCTGGAGAAAAGCAAGGAGAAGCTCAAACCTCTTTCCGGAGCTTTTTTGGACATTGCGCTGAAAAGACCCTCGCCAATATGAAACGGGTCACCAACTGTAAGGCTCCACCCGCTAGCCCAAACAACGGAATCCAGCGGCCTGGTTGAAGGTTGGACGCGTATTCGGTCTTTTACTTGCGCTTTTGAATTTATTAGGATTTAGTTTCAATTTTAGTCTAACTCCGTGCTTGATCTGACTCCAATTTCAAGTGATCATTAAACTTAGACAATATTTAGAATTAAATTGATCACATATATCGATTGTACATTAACTTAGATATATGATTATTCCGAAAATCTCATACTTTCAATTATTCGTTCATTAGGGACTAGGTATCGCATAGGAATTACACTTCGGCCGATTATTTAGTGAATCCACGACACAAACTCGTCAGTTCTGAACTTACTCAGAGGGTGCAGAGTGATTATAATACCTTTAAGTGAGCTGCGTCTGCATGCTCATAACAAAGAATTTATTTTTCCTATAACCACAAGAGCTACACCGTGTTAAGCCAGCGACAGTCAGAAATCCAGAGTCTCCTTCATGGTGCTCCCCATGGTTCATCCATTAGTGCTTTGGTGTGATCTGTCCTGAATGCAGATTTGCGGAAATACCAAAAATCAAAAAAATGATTTCAGAAGAGATCAGAATAAATCAAATATAACAATTTATTATTAGTCAGGTAAACGTATCTTGCCAATTACATAATAAAACAATAAGAAGCCAATTCAAAAATAAGAAAATACATAACAGTTGTTCAAAGATGAATCTAAGAACAAAATGTTTACCTGGCTTCAAGAAGAAGATACATAGTATGGAACATATTAAATACCCTCCACACTACGGGCTGATCTGGCTACAAATCGCCCCGACTGATTTGCAACTTTCCCTTAAATACCACCAGAACAAAAGGCCCGTAAACATTTATTCTCTGCCCCAAAACAGATTAGATCTGTGGGGGATGAGAAACCTCTCTAGGAGCTGTTCTCGTGCCCCAAATGGTCACACCTGTAGAGCAATGTTTATCAGGTTTTGAAAGGAGACCGCCCCCACAACAGAGGTACAGAATTCACTTAAGTTTCCAATATTTCCCATAATATAAGTGACTACTGTGAAATTGAGACCAGTTTACCCATCGCACCGAGACCTTTAAAATGATACCAAACATGAAAGGGTTAAGATCATTAATTCTTAAGATATAGTAAATATTTATGTAAGAGTAGCAATTTGAGTTCTTTCAGTGACCAGTACCATGAGTCCAGGGGGGAAGGATGGGTGAGTGGACCAAATGGTCTTTCTCTCAGATCTTCTTGTCTGATTAGAGAGTTTATTGTCTTGCGGCATGACATTTGCATTGTAAGGGTTCCTGGGTTTTGGCTTCACAAAGAGATCAAAGCCTAAATGAAGAGTTTGTTTTGTGGCCTGACATTTGCATTGTAAGAGTTCCTAAGTTTTGGCTTCACGAGGAGTTATTTTCATAAAGGAAATAATTTAACTCCCTACAATATACAGCAGATGTTCCACTGTTTCACAGTGAGTAGTAACGTGAGTAGTTGTAATTCGTTACCTCCACACACGTGTGTGTGTGTGTGTGTGTGTGTGAGAGAGAATTACCAGATTTCCACAGCACTCTTCATAAAGATGTTGCAGTGCAGTTTGGAAAATGTATTTTGGTAACACTTTACAATACGGTGGCACTAATATGCCTTAATTCATGATTAACTAATGCACTGTTAATCACGAGTTAAAGTATAACTCATGAAGAACTAAGCCATTTTACTGCATCAGCAACAAATGAACAGTTCTATATGATTCATAGATCAAGTAATTAATAAATAGTTATTAGTGGAATGTGTCATAATGTAGTAATTTCCTAATAACATATCATATTAACTAATAGTGTAAATTCATGTATTAATTACCACAATGGGTCGAAGCCATGCATTTCAACTCCCAGTTGTCTGCTTTAATTAATCATTGGCTAATGATTTGCAAAGATATAATTATGTTTTGACTTTACTTTTATATCTAAAACAGTAAAAGAACCAAAACCACAGAAGACACTGAGCAAGTAAATATAACAAGCAATAGGCTAAAAAACTACAAACTATTTCTATGTTTTCCACCTTTATGTACAGAAATCATGTTTTCATTCTCTTTTCTCTTTAAAATTAAACTCCTCAGGAGCAGGAATGAAGAACCTGCTTCAGGAACCAGGAAACAGGAAACACATGAGTTCAGGGAAAGAGAAACTGAAGTGTAGTTGAGCTGTTGTGTGTTTGTGTCTCTGTATTCATGCAGTAAAATGGCAGGAGCCAGAGTTTTCAGGATGAGTTCATGTGTGCAGTGTGTCTGGATCTCCTGAAGGATCCAGTGACCACTTCATGTGGACACAGTTACTGTAAGAGCTGTATTACAGGCTGCTGGGATCAGGAGGATCAGAGGAGAGTCTACAGCTGTCCTCAGTGCAGACAGACCTTCAGTCCAAGACCTGCTTTAGCTAGAAACACCATGCTGGCTGAAGTGGTGGAGAAACTGAAGAAGACCAAACTCTCTGCTGACTGTGACGCTGGAGCTGGAGATGTGCAGTGTGACGTCTGTACTGGAAGAAAATACAAAGCCGTCAAGTCCTGTCTGGTGTGTCTGGAGTCTTACTGTCAAACTCATTTTGAGCGGCACGAGGAGTTTCATTCACGTAAACCACACAAAGTGACTGAAGCCACTGGACGACTGCAGGAGATGATCTGCCAGAAACATGAGAAGCTCCTTGAGGTTTTCTGTCGCACTGACCAGAAATGTATATGTGTGCTGTGTACGATTATTGAACATAAAAACCATGACATTGTACCAGCTTCAGACCAGAGGACAGAGAAACAGGTATTTAAAACTACACACTGATGAAATATTGCTAAACAATTTTTGCTTCATGATAATTCATGTATGATGATTGTAACTAACATCACTTCTGGAGTTTGAACCTATAGCCATTGTTTATCATTTGAGATAAGTAACCTTTAAACTGCCTTACTCTACGTTTACTCTGGATTCATCTGTTCACATGATGATTTAGTGCCAGTAGTTTTCTGTGAGATTCACTATCATCTGTTTGTCCTGCAGAAGCAGCTGAAGGAGACGCAGAAGACGTTCCAGCAGAGAATCCAGCAGAGAGAAAGATCTCCAGCAGCTGAGAGAGGCTGTGGAGTCTCAGAAGGTGAGTCTGGAGAAGAAGAGAAGTTTGTCTCAGGGTGCTTTCACACCTGCCTCATTTAGTTCGGTTGAATCGTACCAGAGTTCGTTTTACCTCTTGGTGCGGTTCGTTTGGGCAGGTGAGAATGCAGCGGGTGCGCACCAAAAGCGGACCAAACAAGCGTGCGAGACCCAGCTGAAGAGGTGGTCTCGGTCCGTTTCCAAACGAACTCTGGTGCAGTTCGTTTAAGGTGTGAATATGAACCGCCTCGATCCGATCCAATTGCAGAAAGCACGCTCAGAAAACACACAGCTCGCGCATATAGTGCTGTTGTTTGCATTTCAATCGCTTAAATCACTTGTTTTCAAACCGCAATGCTTAAAAACGCGTGCCAATTATGAGTTTTCGTGACCATAGCGCCCACAGCAACGTGACATGAGCGCACTAAATAGGCTAAAGTTTGCCGCAAAGCCCCAGCAAAAGTTACAATGAATGTGTCTGGGGAAATAGTAAGGAGATATTTGAATTATTTATTAATAAACTAGTGTTTTCTGAGTCAGTGTCACAAAGATGAAGTTAAAAATCCTGACTCGCCGTCTCCTCATTGGACGCCTTTAGAAAGAAATGCATCTTTACGGATTATAATGAAAGAGTTTTTGTTTTGGATATGATTTATTTCGTTTTGTAGTAATTCAAAGCTTTCTATAGATATATTCATCATGTCTGTAAGTTACAGTTCATTTTTACGGAAGCGCATCCTATTAGTTTTCTTTATTTTAGAAGAGCACGTTTTCTTGATATTGTGAGTGCACAAATAAAAATATACCCTTTACAGTTCGAGCGTTGTATTATTATTACCTTTATGAGCAACAATTACGGCGTATATGATGTTCTGAAGCGCTTCAGCTTCCACTCTCCGCACAAGCGATCGGATATGCGCCTAGCGCACATTTATCTAGGTTAAATGTTTAAACTAACATTTTGATATGCTTTGAGTATTTCATATCTATAGATTTTATTTTTGGCAAGTCGTAATTACAACATTGTATGACATTGTCTCATATATGATGTTCATAAGTTGCTTCATATTGCGTTTTTATCTCATGACAGCAAATCAGTAAAATAATAAAAATTGCACTACGAAAGATCTCCATGATTAGCCTGTTTTTGCACTTCCTGTTTTTCCCTGCTTGAGAATTTCTGTCCAATGAACGGATGACCTTAGCACACGTGTGGTTTTGTTTACAATTTCTGGTTCATTTGCAAAAAGGGCAGTGTGAAAGCGAACCGCACCAAAAAAAAAAAAAAAATTCTATTTGGTCCGGACCAAAGCAAGTGAACTGTCGGACTTTCCTGGTGTGAATACACCCTCAGTCTCAGTTCAGACTCACTGAAGCCTGAATCACTGTGTGTCCTAACAGCGCTCTGCACAGACAGCAGTGGAGGACAGTGAGAGGATCTTTACTGAGCTCATCCGCTCCATGAGCTGATACGGCTGATCAGAGATCAGGAAAAGCAAGCAGTGAGTCGAGCTGAAGGACGACTGGAGCGACTGGAGCAGGAGATCAATGATCTGAGGAGGAGAGACGCTGAGCTGGAGCAGCTTTCACACACACAGGATCACATCCAGTTCCTGCAGGTAACACACATCTAGAAGAACAGAGTCATAGTGGACTTGAGCAGATCCTGCTGTGACACCAGACTCACAGAGAAACATTTCATGAGTATCTTATTATATAATCATCAGTCAGACTCTCATCTGATCGTCTTCTTCTGAAAGAGACGCTGCTTACAAATGGCTTTCAGCTCTGGAAATCCCTTAGCAATCATTTCTCTGAGCTCTTTCTTCTGGAAGATATATTTAGCCGTCAAACACCACCAAACGCCACCAACAGTTCAAAACTTAATTAACATTTCAGCTTTTTGCTTTATTTTTCTGTCTGATTTATTACGTCATGGTGAAATCAGTGAACTCGGTAGTACTAATTCGGTTTTGTTTTTTTCCAATTTATATTTTAGTATTATTAGTGATTGCGTTCTCTAGAAATATTTATAAAATGTATATCCAGTAAAATAATCTACTTACTATCTAATCTAGGTTACTGATAAAATCAGGTATTATGGGGACTAGCAAATATTTGCCCCCAATATACATTATATTCTGTATTCCATATTGTATTTTATTAGTAGCCTTCATTAAAGTTCTAGTCTAGAAATGTTAATTTCATCTTGCACAACAAACACAGAAATATAAACAAGATATTTGATCATTTGCACAGCCGCGTCTCTCTCACATATTTCAGAAACCAATAGGTTGAAAAGACAGTAAACCAGGGGTGGCCGACGTCAGTCCTGTTGAGCCACAGGGAGATTCTCAAACTAAAGTCTGCATTATATTGAGGCTGCGTCCTTCTTAGTTCAGTCCTTCGGAGGCTTGTAGGCTGGAGTCCTCTGCATTAAATGCACTAGAATGAGACGGTCTTGAAAGTTCGCAAAGCTACGTCACATAAGTTCCCTCCCTCAACGTCACGGCACGAAAAGACTAATAAAACCTAATTTTGGAAAAATACTTTGCATTACAAATCTTTAACTATTATTTGGCTTTCTATTCATGCAATACAATGAATCCCAGCCGTCTAGAGTCTTCCAGTGACTTACATTGTTGGCAGTTTAGTGTTAAGTGAGAAATTTACACCAAAACAAAAGATAACATCTATCCTTTCATGCCCAAAAAAACATTATTTTTGTCTTACATTTCATAATAAATTCAGCCAAGATCAGTACTAATGCTGCATTCACGTGCTATCGTAATTATCGTAAATACGAGTTTCCTAGTCGGAAATTGACCATATAAAGCCTCTCTAAGACCGTTCATGTCCAGTTTCCGACTAGGAAGCTCGTATTTATGATAATTACGATAGCACGTGACTTGTTTTTCATCAGTTTATTTTCATAATTTAGAATGTGTACAAAGGATTGTGGGTGACTGATGGTCACGAAAGATCTTATGCATCCTTCAAATTCAGCTGAATGAAGGACGTGAAACCAAGGCTGCCTTCCAAGGATCCCTCCGACTGAGACGGCCTTCAGCGACATCTGATGACGTGGCAGCCGAGATATGCAGCCTTTGTAGGATGCAGGCTTCCATTTGAGAAGCACCTACAGTCCTGCAGTGTTTCACTCCAACCCTAATCAAACATTTACATTTACATTTAGTCATTTTGCAGACGCTTTTATCCAAAGCGACTTACAATTTGGGGAATACATAAAGCGATTCATCTTGAAGAGGCAATCCGACAAACGAAGTGCTTGTAACACCAAGTCTCGGGCATTGTTTAAATAAGTACAAGCTAGCAAGGGAAGGAATAAATAAGGAGTTTTTTTTTTTTTTTTTTTTATGTGTAGGGTGAAGTCAAGTAGTGTCGAAAGAGATGAGTTTTCAGCTGTTGCTTAAAGGTTGACAGGGATCCAGCACTCCGAATATGGGTGGGAAGATCATTCCACCAGCCAGGAATGGTGACCGAGAATGTTCTGGAGAGTGATTTTCAAGTCAAGTCAAGTCAAGTTGAGCTTTATTGTCATTCTGCTACATGTGTGGACATATAGTGGAACGAAATGCCGTGTCTCGCAGGACCACGGTGCTACATACTAGTTAGACATGAGATACACATACAGCAATGCAAATATGGGGGAAAAAAACAAAAAACACAATAGGGCTATACAACAGTTTAACCATCTGACTATACATATACTATAAATACTACTATACCTAGTTGACTACACATACACAAACTGAGACTGTACAAGAACTTTACATAAATACTGTACATGAAATAGTGCTAAAGAGATATTTGCACATGAAATTGTGCAGAAAATATATTTTTTTTTTTACATTAAATTGTTTAGAAGAGAGATTTTGTGGGAAGCAGCGCATAGTGCAAAAGACTTAGTAGTGCAATGCTCCAGTAAACATTATTTTATAGTGCAATATTCAAGTAAACATATATTGTCTTATTGAGTCTTTGTTGCAGGGAGTGTTTATAGAAAGTGTCTAGTGTGCATATAGTGGGACGAGTGCGTTACTACAGGTGGTTTGTATAGCCCACTCACCTGTGTGTAGCACACCCAGAATTGCACTTAGGAGAAATTTGTCAATAGTTATTTATAGTTGGGGGGCTGAGGTGTTCATGGTTTCAGAGCGGGACAGGGAGATTGGAGTTAAGAGCTCTCACAGCCTGGGGAAAGAAACTGTTGAGCAATCTGACAGAACGAGCTTTGATACTCCGGTACCTTTTTCCTGATGGCAGGAGCTGGAAGAGGTTGTGGGAGGGGTGGGTGGGGTCCTTCACGATGCTGGAGGCCTTGCTGGAGCATCGTGCAAGGAAAATGTCCAGGATGGAGGGAAGAGGGGCACCGATGATCTTTGCGGCAGTGTTCACTGTCCGTTGTAGGGTCTTGCGGTCAGCAGCACTGCAGTTCCCATACCAGACAGTGATGCAGCTGGTCAGCACACTCTCAATGGTGCCCCTGTAAAAGGTGGTGAGGATGGGTGGAGGGAGACTTGCCCTTTTCAACCGACGGAGAAAGTAGAGGCGCTGTTGTCCCTTCTTGTTGAGTGACGTGACGTTGGTGGTCCAGGTGAGATCCTTTGTGATGTGCACCCCCAGGAATTTAGTGCTACCGACTCTCTCCACGGTTGAGCCGTCGATGGTCAGTGGGGGGTGGTCAACAGAGTTTCTCCTGAAGTCCATCACAACCTCTTTTGTCTTACTCACATTGAGGGACAGGTTGTTAGCACCACACCATTCAGCCAGCTGTGCCACTTCCTCTCTGTAGTGCGTTTCATCGTTGTTGCTGATGAGGCCTACCACAGTTGTGTCATCAGCAAACTTGATGATGTGGTTGGAGCTGGACTTGGCAGTGCAGTCGTGGGTCAGCAGCGTGAAGAGCAGCGGGCTGAGCACACAGCCTTGTGGGGCCCCTGTGCTCAGTGTGGTAGTGCTCGAGGTGTTGCGGCCGATACGGACTGACTGAGGTCTTGCAGTTAAAAAGTCCAGGATCCAGTTACAGAGGGAGGTGTTAATGCCCAGCAGGTTTAGTTTGTGGATGAGCTGTTGTGGGATTATTGTAATGAATGCTGAGCTGAAGTCGATGAACAGCATTCTTACATAGGAGTCTTTCTGTTCCAGGTGAGTAAGAGCTAGGTGGAGAGTGGTGGATATTGCATCGTCTGTGGAACGGTTTGGACGATATGCAAACTGGAATGGGTCCAGCGTGCTTGGGAGACTGGACTTGATGTGATGCATGACTAACCTCTCAAAGCACTTCATCATGATTGGGGTCAGTGCTATGGGACGATAGTCATTCAGACAGGACACATGTGACTTCTTTGGTACTGGGATTATGGAGGTGGATTTGAGACACGTGGGGACGACTGCCTGGCTCAGCGAGATGTTGAAGATGTCTGTTAAGACATTCGTCAGCTGTGCAGCACAGTCTCTCAGTACACGTCCAGGTATGTTCTCAGGGCCCGCAGCCTTTCGTGGGTTAATCCTGGATAGGGTCTTCCTTACATCGGCTGGGGAGAGACAGAGTACCTGGTCGTTTGGAGATGTGGGTAGTTTCT
Organism: Onychostoma macrolepis; assembly: GCF_012432095.1. Taxonomy (NCBI): domain Eukaryota; kingdom Metazoa; phylum Chordata; class Actinopteri; order Cypriniformes; family Cyprinidae; genus Onychostoma; species Onychostoma macrolepis. The sequence goes on from NC_081156.1 coordinate 36,092,695, forward strand.
TTGCAGGTGTGTCGTTCTGTATCTCAAATCGTGAGTAGAAGTGGTTGAGTGCCTCTGGTAGGGATGTGTCATCGTCACTGGCCTGTGGCGGGGCCTTGTAGTCAGTGATGGTCTGGATGGCTTGCCACAGGGTCCGAGTGTCTTTACTGTCGCTGAAGTTGTTGTTGATTTTTTTAGCATACTGATGTTTTGCCTTCTTGATGCCATGAGACAGATTGGCTCTTGCTGTTTTGAGGGCTGCTTTATCTCCTGATCTGAATGCTTCATCTCTGGTCTTTAGCAGCCCACGAACCTCTGCTGTCATCCATGGCTTCTGGTTGGCTCGTGTGGTGATGGTCTTGGTGACTGTCACATCATCTATGCACTTTTTGATGTAAGCAGTCACAGTTTCAGTGTACTCCTGTAGGTCTGTGTGGTTGTTGTAGGTGGCCGCCTCTTTAAACATGTTCCAGTCTGTGTCGTGGAAGCAGTCCTGCAGTGCTGAGGTGGCATTTTCTGGCCATACCGTGATTTGCTTTTGAACCGGTTTGGTGAGTTTCAGAAGTGGTCTGTATGCTGGGATTAGCATAACAGAGATGTGATCCAGTACCGAGGTGGGGGCGGGGTTCAGCTTTGTATGCATTTTTCTCTATTGTATAAACAAAGTCCAGTGTGTTATTTCCCCTTGTTGCAAAGTTCACATGTTGGTAGAACTTTGGCAAAACTGTCTTTAGGTTTGCGTGGTTGAAGTCACCGGCTATGATGAAAAAGCCGTCGGGGTTATTTGTTTGTTGTTCGCTGATGGCGCTGTATAGCTCGCGAAGCGCGTCCTTTGCGTTTGCACACGGGGGGATGTAAACCGCGACAATAACAATGGCCGTGAACTCCCGCGACAGATAGAACGGTCGACACTTCACAAACATAAACTCCACCAGCGATGAACAGTGTTTTGATACTAACGCAGCATTGTTACACCATTCTTTGTTGATATACACACACAAGCCACCGCCGCGAGTCTTACCAGACAGTGATGAATCTCTGTCCGCTCGGTAGCAGTTTAGCCCGTGCAGCTGAATGGCGGAGTCCGGGATGTTGTCCTTTAGCCATGTTTCAGTGAAAACAAACACACAACAATCCCTTGCCTCATGCTGTGTAGACAGACTGAGTTGAATTAAGTCCAGTTTGTTTTCCAGAGAGCGAACGCTTTGAGAGCATGAGTGTTGGAAGAGCCGGTCTTGAGGGGTTAGCCTTAGCCTGGCTCAGATACCTCCGCGCTTACCGCGCTTCCGTCCTCTCTCACACCGCTTGCGACGCCGCCTTGTGCGGGTAGCGCCAGTAGGCGAGGCCACGGTCTCGAGGTCCGCTCCAACAGTAAACAAAGGCCTCGTAGCTTCTCAGTAGCCGCCGGCGAGAGTTTGTGTTTGTATGTGTTGTTGATATCCAAAAGGCTTTGGCGATCATAGATATATCCCGGAGTGATCTCCCGATGAATTAGCGGTAAATTGACATTGTTTGGAGACGAACAGACGACATTAAAAGACATAAAAGCACCGTCTTTGGGACCCGGAGAAGCCGCTGCGTCTGAGCGCGCCGCCATCTTGGATTTAACAATTTTGAGCCTCTTTGTGATGGTACCACGAGGCGTCGCTCACTAGCAGATCTCAGACTTCTGGAGGGGATGTAGATTCTTAATAGTGAGTGCATGTAGGCGGGTGCTGAGCCTGTGGTTGTTCTATAAGCAAGCATCAGTGTCTTGAACTTGATGCGAGCTGCGATTGGTAGCCAATGCAAAGAGATAAAGAGAGGTGTAACATGGGCTCTTTTGGGTTCCTTGAAGACCAGTCGTGCCGCCGCATTCTGAATCATTTGTAGAGGTTTGACTGTGTTTGATGGAAGTCCAGCCAGAAGAGCATTGCAGTAGTCCAGCCTAGAAATGAGAAGGGCCTGGACAAGAAGTTGTGCAGCATGCTCCGTCAGAAAGGGCCTGATCTTTCTGATGTTGTGTAGTGCAAACCTGCAAGATCGAGCAGTCTTTGCAATGTGGTCTTTGAAGGTCAGCTGGTCATCAAAGATTACCCCAAGATTTCTGACCGAAGTTGATGGGGTAATTGTTGATGAACCTAACTGGATCGTGATGTCATGCTGTAGAGTTGGAGCGGTGGGAAAGACAAGAAGCTCAGTCTTTGCCAGGTTGAGCTGAAGGTGATGTTCTTTCATCCATGCCGAGATGTCCGCCAGGCAACCTGAGATCCTTGCAGCTACCGTTGGATCATCTGGTTGAAAGGAGAGATAGAGCTGTGTGTCATCAGCATAGCAGTGGTAGGAGAATCCATGTGCCTGTATGATGGGACCCAGTGATGTAGTGTATGTGGAGAAGAGGAGGGGTCCAAGAACCGATCCCTGAGGAACCCCAGTGACCAGTGTATGTGCTTTGGATACCTCCCCTCCCCAGGCCACCCTGAAAGACCTACCAGTGAGATAGGATTCAAACCAGCGAAGTGGAATGCCAGTGATGCCCAGTGATGGTCAGTGGGGGGTGGTCAACAGAGTTTCTCCTGAAGTCCATCACAACCTCTTTTGTCTTACTCACATTGAGGGACAGGTTGTTAGCACCACACCATTCAGCCAGCTGTGCCACTTCCTCTCTGTAGTGCGTTTCATCGTTGTTGCTGATGAGGCCTACCACAGTTGTGTCATCAGCAAACTTGATGATGTGGTTGGAGCTGGACTTGGCAGTGCAGTCGTGGGTCAGCAGCGTGAAGAGCAGCGGGCTGAGCACACAGCCTTGTGGGGCCCCTGTGCTCAGTGTGGTAGTGCTCGAGGTGTTGCGGCCGACACGGACTGACTGAGGTCTTGCAGTTAAAAGTCCAGGATCCAGTTACAGAGGGAGGTGTTAATGCCCAGCAGGTTTAGTTTGTGGATGAGCTGTTGTGGGATTATTGTAATGAATGCTGAGCTGAAGTCGATGAACAGCATTCTTACATAGGAGTCTTTCTGTTCCAGGTGAGTAAGAGCTAGGTGGAGAGTGGTGGATATTGCATCGTCTGTGGAACGGTTTGGACGATATGCAAACTGGAATGGGTCCAGCGTGCTTGGGAGACTGGACTTGATGTGATGCATGACTAACCTCTCAAAGCACTTCATCATGATTGGGGTCAGTGCTATGGGACGATAGTCATTCAGACAGGACACATGTGACTTCTTTGGTACTGGGATTATGGAGGTGGATTTGAGACACGTGGGGACGACTGCCTGGCTCAGCGAGATGTTGAAGATGTCTGTTAAGACATTCGTCAGCTGTGCAGCACAGTCTCTCAGTACACGTCCAGGTATGTTCTCAGGGCCCGCAGCCTTCGTGGGTTAATCCTGGATAGGGTCTTCCTTACATCGGCTGGGGAGAGACAGAGTACCTGGTCGTTTGGAGATGTGGGTAGTTTCTTTGCAGGTGTGTCGTTCTGTATCTCAAATCGTGAGTAGAAGTGGTTGAGTGCCTCTGGTAGGGATGTGTCATCGTCACTGGCCTGTGGCGGGCCTTGTAGTCAGTGATGGTCTGGATGGCTTGCCACAGGGTCCGAGTGTCTTTACTGTCGCTGAAGTTGTTGTTGATTTTTAGCATACTGATGTTTTGCCTTCTTGATGCCATGAGACAGATTGGCTCTTGCTGTTTTGAGGGCTGCTTTATCTCCTGATCTGAATGCTTCATCTCTGGTCTTTAGCAGCCCACGAACCTCTGCTGTCATCCATGGCTTCTGGTTGGCTCGTGTGGTGATGGTCTTGGTGACTGTCACATCATCTATGCACTTTTGATGTAAGCAGTCACAGTTTCAGTGTACTCCTGTAGGTCTGTGTGGTTGTTGTAGGTGGCCGCCTCTTTAAACATGTTCCAGTCTGTGTCGTGGAAGCAGTCCTGCAGTGCTGAGGTGGCATTTTCTGGCCATACCGTGATTTGCTTTTGAACCGGTTTGGTGAGTTTCAGAAGTGGTCTGTATGCTGGGATTAGCATAACAGAGATGTGATCCAGTACCCGAGGTGGGGGCGGGTTCAGCTTTGTATGCATTTTTCTATTGTATAAACAAAGTCCAGTGTGTTATTTCTTGTTGCAAAGTTCACATGTTGGTAGAACTTTGGCAAAACTGTCTTTAGGTTTGCGTGGTTGAAGTCACCGGCTATGATGAAAAAGCCGTCGGGTTATTTGTTTGTTGTTCGCTGATGGCGCTGTATAGCTCGCGAAGCGCGTCCTTTGCGTTGCACACGGGGGATGTAAACCGCGACAATAACAATGGCCGTGAACTCCCGCGACAGATAGAACGGTCGACACTTCACAAACATAAACTCCACCAGCGATGAACAGTGTTTTGATACTAACGCAGCATTGTTACACCATTCTTTGTTGATATACACACACAAGCCACCGCCGAGTCTTACCAGACAGTGATGAATCTCTGTCCGCCGGTAGCAGTTTAGCCCGTGCAGCTGAATGGCGGAGTCCGGGATGTTGTCCTTTAGCCATGTTTCAGTGAAAACAAACACACAACAATCCCTTGCCTCATGCTGTGTAGACAGACTGAGTTGAATTAAGTCCAGTTTGTTTTCCAGAGAGCGAACGTTTGAGAGCATGAGTGTTGGAAGAGCCGGTCTTGAGGGTTAGCCCTTAGCCTGGCTCGTATACCTCCGCGCTTACCGCGCTTCCGTCCTCTCTCACACCGCTTGCGACGCCGCCTTGTGCGGGTAGCGTCAGTAGGCGAGGCCACGGTCTCGAGGTCCGGCTCCAACAGTAAACAAAGGCCTCGTAGCTTCTCAGTAGCCGCCGGCGAGAGTTTGTGTTTGTATGTGTTGTTGATATCCAAAAGGCTTTGGCGATCATAGATATATCCCGGAGTGATCTCCGATGAATTAGCGGTAAATTGACATTGTTTGGAGACGAACAGACGACATTAAAAGACATAAAAGCACCGTCTTTGGGACCCGGAGAAGCCGCTGCGTCTGAGCGTGCCGCCATCTTGGATTTAACAATTTTGAGCCTCTTTGTGATGGTACCATGAGGCGTCGCTCACTAGCAGATCTCAGACTTCTGGAGGGGATGTAGATTCTTAATAGTGAGTGCATGTAGGCAGGTGCTGAGCCTGTGGTTGTTCTATAAGCAAGCATCAGTGTCTTGAACTTGATGCGAGCTGCGATTGGTAGCCAATGCAAAGAGATAAAGAGAGGTGTAACATGGGCTCTTTTGGGTTCCTTGAAGACCAGTCGTGCCGCATTCTGAATCATTTGTAGAGGTTTGACTGTGTTTGATGGAAGTCCAGCCAGAAGAGCATTGCAGTAGTCCAGCCTAGAAATGAGAAGGGCCTGGACAAGAAGTTGTGCAGCATGCTCTGTCAGAAAGGGCCTGATCTTTCTGATGTTGTGTAGTGCAAACCTGCAAGATCGAGCAGTCTTTGCAATGTGGTCTTTGAAGGTCAGCTGGTCATCAAAGATTACCCCAAGATTTCTGACCGAAGTTGATGGGGTAATTGTTGATGAACCTAACTGGATCGTGATGTCATGCTGTAGAGTTGGAGCGGTGGGAAAGACAAGAAGCTCAGTCTTTGCCAGGTTGAGCTGAAGGTGATGTTCTTTCATCCATGCCGAGATGTCCGCCAGGCAACCTGAGATCCTTGCAGCTACCGTTGGATCATCTGGTTGAAAGGAGAGATAGAGCTGTGTGTCATCAGCATAGCAGTGGTAGGAGAATCCATGTGCCTGTATGATGGGACCCAGTGATGTAGTGTATGTGGAGAAGAGGAGGGGTCCAAGAACCGATCCCTGAGGAACCCCAGTGACCAGTGTATGTGCTTTGGATACCTCCCCTCCCCAGGCCACCCTGAAAGACCTACCAGTGAGATAGGATTCAAACCAGCGAAGTGGAATGCCAGTGATGCCCAGTGATGAGAGGGTGGACAGGAGTATATGATGATTGACGGTGTCAAACGCGGCAGATAGATCCAGCAGAATGAGGACTGATGATTTGGAATGGGCTTTTGCAATTCGCAGGGCTTCAGTGACCGAGAGAAGCACAGTCTCAGTTGAATGGCCACTCCTGAAACCTGACTGTTTAGCGTCCAGTTTGTTGTTCTGTGAAAGAAACAATGAGACCTGGTTGAAGACAACACGTTCAAGTGTTTTCGCTATGAATGGAAGGAGAGAGACAGGTCTATAGTTTTCTATAAGAGAAGTGTTTAATGTAGGTTTTTTGATCAATGGGGTTACCCGAGCCTGCTTGAACGCAGTGGGGAAGATGCCTGTAAGGAGGGATGTGTTGATGATGTGTGTGAGTGCCGGTAAGAGTGTGGGAGAGATTGCTTGGAGAAGGTGTGAGGGGATTGGGTCAAGAGGACATGTTGTAGGATGGTTGGAGAGGAGAAGTTTGGATACTTCAGCCTCAGTGAGGGAACAGAAGGAGAAGATGGGAGTTTTAGCAGTGGATGTGGTTGGTTGGGGGTCCTGTGTGCGTGGAGGTGAGAACTGATCACTGATCGATCTAGTTTTGTCTGTAAAAAAAGTTGCAAAGTCATCAGCTGTAATGTGGAGGTGGTGGAGGGGGACAGAGGAGAGAATTAAATGTTCTGAAGAGATTACGCATGTCTGGAGTGCATTTGATCTTGTTGTGGAAATGTGAGGATTTGGCAAACACACCTGAACAAGCTAATCAGGTCTAATGATTACTAGAAAGATACAGTCAGGTGAGGTTTTATCAAGGTTGGAGCAAAACTCTGCAGGACTGTGGCCCTCCAGGACCGACGTTAGCCACCCCTGCAATAAACATGTGTCTTGTGAAATAAAGATTTTTAATCATTAAATATTAAAAATTTCTACCCTGTCGCTCAAATGGGTCACATGTCAGAACTTTTCTATCCCTTTAAATCGCTCCGTACAGTCGATCCATCCCTGCTCACTTTACAGCACAATTCACTGTCACTCAGCTGCACAAAAATTCAACTCATATTGATTCATTTGTTTGGACTCTCAATTATAGATTTTTATTTGCTAATATTGCTTCCCCTTCTCAGTCTAACATGTGTTCCGGAAATAAGACAAAAAATGCAAGGTGCTTCAAATAGTGCTGTGCTTGCTTGATTTTGCATTAAATTCTGTGATTACAGAATAATTTAATCCTGGAGTGACTGAGCAGTGCTTCAGAGTATTGAGACCAAACAAGACCTGACTGTGTCTTAAGGGTCCTTGTGAAGTTTCAGTGTCTCTAACTGCTCTGAAGTTATAAATAATGGTCAGTCTAATCATAGCCTAGAATCTGTAGCTCTAATGTGATATAAATAATATGAGAAGAATGAAGCTGATGCTGTGAAAGTGCTGGATTGAGGTGAGTTACTAAAGATCAGTCGAGTCAAATCTGATGTTGGAGCAGGTTATTGGGTGAAGTGTGGAGCTGATGAGTTTTGATTTCTGTTTTCTGTAGAGTTTCCAGTCTCTCTCAGCTCCTCCTGAATCTACAGATGTAAATGATGATCTCTTCAGTTCTCTCGTCTCTTTTGATGATCTGAGAGAATCTGTCCATCAGCTGAGAGACAAACTGGAGGATTTCTGCAAAGAGGAGCTCAAGAAGATCTCAGACAGAGGTAAAGTCCTGGAGATTCATCTGCTCTCAGAAACCAGTCCATCATCATCTCATATCATGGAGAACATCATATTAGAAATGTGTTAGGAATGGATGCAGGATCATGAGAATCACATGTTCATGTCTGTTGATTTCCACAGAAACATTCACCAACATTGTTCCTAGGACCAGGAACCACTTCCTACAATGTAAGTCAGTAAGAAAACAAGCAGAAAAACTCACTGAGTGAGTTCATGTTCTTCTGTAGAAGCTGAAAGAAGAGTTTTATAATTGATGATGTAAATGATGATTAGCACAGATATCTGGTCATCTGTACTGAGACACTGATGATACACTGAACATGAAGAGTTCAGCTACATGAAAACATCAAACAGATTCATAATTCCTGATTCTGATGTGTTTTATCTCCATCAGATTCCCATCAGTTCACTCTGGATCTGAACACAGTGAATAAACGCCTCCGTCTGTCTGAGAGCAACAGAGTTATTACTGTCACTGACACAGTCCAGTCGTATCCTGATCATCCAGACAAATTTGATTATTGGTGTCAGGTGTTGTGTAGAGAGAGTGTGTGTGGACGCTGTTACTGGGAGCTGGAGTGGAGTGGAGATGATGTGTGTATATCAGTGTCATATAAGAGCATCAGCAGGAAGGGACGGGGTTATGAGTGTGTGTTTGGATGTAATGCAGCGGCGGCTTTTCCCGCGGTTCAGATATCAGGGCTTTTATTGGTCCGTTTACGATCGGATATCTTTATTGGCTACTAAAGTTTTGTGAAAGGTTTGAATATCAATTCAAATTGTGGGCAGCGTACTCAGTAACGAACTATGATTTTAAAAGTAATGAAGTAGATTATTTTGTTAAATTTGTACTTAAGTACAAGTAGAAGTACAGATTTAAAAATATACTCTAAGTACAAGTACCCGAAAAAACTACTCAATTACAGTAACGTGAGTAGTTGTAATTCGTTACCTCCACCACTGGTATAAAGCTCGCACATGGATCCGCATGTCTCTCGTCTCGTTGGCTTCATTACAAAGTTGATATTTCAAATAATAATTTTCCATAATACACAAAGTATCATGAGTATACATTGGCAACTGAAATCAAATACTAAACATTACATGAGAAAAAGTAGGAAAAAAAGAAAAAAAAAGACAAAAACATAAGAACTTGAGGGTAAGACATTTAAGTATCAATTACAGTATATACAGTATAAAAAACAATAACATGCGGTTTATTGTTGGTAAATTTACATTTATGAATTTAAAATTTACAAAGAAATTTTTTTTTTTTAATAAAACAAGCATTGCTTTTAGTAGAGTCAACCTCATAATGTCCTAACATAATTCCTTTGAAAGTAATAGATACATCTTGCTGGATATTGTCATTAATAAATGAACCAATATTTTTCCAGAGTTGTTCAGTATAATGAGTCCAGAATAAATGAAAAACAGTTTCGGTATGAAATTGACAAAATGAACATTTAGTATCAATGTTAGCCTTATATTTCTCCATAAAATGTTTAACAGGGTAAAATGTATTAATTAATTTAAAAGATGCTTCTTTTACTTTATTAGTGAGGAAGTATTTCTGTTGCAAAGACCATATTTTTTTCCAATTCAAATTTCTAAATAAACTATTCCAGTAAGAGATTACAGGCGACAAAGTAGTAACTTTTTCAATAAAAAGAGATCTAATTTTATCATTTCTATCTTTTTTAGTAGAAAAACATATTTTACCTGTAGTGGTATCTATTGGTTCAGGAAAAGACGCTTTTTTAAGTGGGGAGTAATTGCTATTTTTGAAGAGCATACAAATTCCTGATGATATTGCTCCCATAACAATGGCAAATTCCTTTGGACTAACTGGTGTGTTATATTCTGAAATAAATTCTATAAAAGTCATTAACAAACCTCTGCTGTTAAATAACTGACTTACTAAAAGCAAACCATTATTAAACCACTGATTAAAAAAACAAAGATCTATTTTTATATGCACCGTAGGCTCTGGTTCTGTGAATACGGCCCCCGGCACTCCTGCCTGTATTGTGCAGAAAATGCACTCCAGATCACGACACCTAATTTACATAAAAGAACAAACAAACCAGTATTAAATCATTTTGAAGAAAGGCAAAAGAGCCCTACAAGGAAAAGATTATAAATGTATTTTTAAATATATTATAGGATGGTGTTATAAAAAGAGTGTTATTTGCTTTGTCTGTAAAGTAGATTTAATTTATAATCAGCATTAACATCAACTAAATTAAAAAAGTTTTGTCAAGTCAACATTTAGGTTGGCTTGGCTTGAGAAAGCATAGCCTGAAAGTTTGAAGTTTTTTCAATTTGAAAGTTTTACAGTTGAGGGTGATACAGTCTATCAGGAGGAAAAACAGATAGTTGAGAGGAGACGGACAGAAAGATGAGAAAGATTCTGTTGACACTAAGTAATGTTGAAACTACATGTCAAAACACTCTCATAAGAGTATTAGTAGACTGTCTGCTTCATATCTGCTAACTCTTTATTGTGTTGGTCTCCCAACAGACACTCTACTGACTGTAAGTAACTTTGCAAGTACGTCAACTTATTCTAACCCTAACCCTACCAGTCTACTAATACACTACTAACAGTTTAATGAGAGTCAGTAGAAATGTAGGTGCAATGTTACTTATAGCCAACAAAATGTGTTAAAGGGAGCCTCAAAATAAAGTGAAACCATAAGTCTTTCTGCTCTTAAGACATCTTTAAAGGCTCATTTTAGGCGAAATAAGACTTTTAAAGACCCTTTAAAGACCAGCAGCAGAATCCCTGTCACTTTGAATACTAACACATATCATAAAACATGTCATAAAGGTTTAAAATCGCACACATTTGCAACGACACTCTCTATGATTATGGCCAAAGCATCCTTACAATTAAAAGCCATTAACACAAACGCACATTTTTAAGAAAACACAAGTAAGTAAATGTTCCTTAACTGCCAACGAATCTCAAATCCACCATACCTTTCCAACATCCGGAAGTGAATGAACCTGGACATGCACATTAACACCAGTCAGTACGGCATGCACACATATTTACGGTAAATACATACAAGGTACGTGACGTCACCGCGCTACAGTCTGCAGCGAGGAGTATTTGGATAAAAGTCGGATTTCAGGAGCTAAATATCACGGGTCGCTTCAACCTGCGGACATGAAAAACATCTCGCGGAAAGAGCGTTAAAGTAGCCCAATTCTGCGGGAAAACCGTGGACTTGGCAACACTAATACAGTCAGCTGATTCCAGTGGGTTGTGTTAAAGCCTTTCTCTCATCAGCACAGACTTGTGTTCTGTGTGGAGTGTGTGGGATCTAGTGATAATGTGAAGCGGTTTTACCCTCCACTGAAGACCACATCAGGTGCACAGCGTTAAAATACTCCATGTGTGTCAGAGAAGACATCTGTCTACACCCTCACCGCTCAGCCTTTACATTGCAGTACACACTATAAAGTATTCAAAACCTGTTGTGTAAATGCATAAATAAAGCATTTACAAAGCTTTCTGCATCCCCTAATCTAAAGTGTAAACTGCTCATCACTTGTAAATGTGTTACACATCATTCGTAGATCTTTCTTACCTGTTACAAATGATCTGTAGGTATATACAAGGCATTTACAACACTTTCTGCATCCCCTAAACTAAAGTGTAAAATACTCATCACTTGTAAGTGTTTTACAAACCTGCCGGTTACAGGTTGTGTGAGTATACACACTGGGGTGAAAGATCTACGGATGATGAGTAAAACATTTACAGCTGAAGAGTGTTTTACACTTTAGATTAGGGGATGCAGAAAGCTTTGTAAATGATTTATTCATGCGTTTACACAACAGATCTTTGAATACTTTATAGTGTGTACTGCAGTGTAAGGGCTGACCGGTGAGGGTGTAGACCGATGTCTTCTCTGACACACATGGAGTATTTTCATTGCATGACAATGATCACGTGTGTTTCAGGTTCATTCTAACACCCTCAATTCCAATAATGCTCACAAATCTGTGTTTTTAGAACAGTAAAATCTTTTTACTGTAGTCGCAATGATATATTAAGTCACGCTTATCAAAAAACACTGATAAAAGCATATATACCCACTTAATTGGAATTTAAATAGTATATGTTTATGCTGAACTTCATTCTTGAACAGATGGCGCTGTATTATGCAGCATATAAAAAGTGTTTCTGGTGCTCATGAAACGTTTCTGAAACGTATGTGTATTTGACAAATATTGCATTTAATACACTTTATCTGTGAAAGAGTATGCAAACACCGCGTGAGCGTCACTACCAGGAGCAGAAAGTGTCCGACTTGACGTGTCTGTTTTCATCTCTGCCCCCGACTGCAAGCGGCTGCTCTCACCGATCGGTCTGCGCAGTTCTGCTTCAAGTCAAACACACCTATTGGTTATTGTGCTACCATGTGGTTCTCAGTTCTGTTTGCTCATTGGTTGGTTTTGTCTAAGTATTTAAGCCCTCTTGTTTGCTATGTTAGCTTGTTGTGTATTGTTCCCTGTAATCGCTGATGTTTAGTTCATGGTCAAGTCAAGTTATGCCAAGTTATGTTAGTGTTCACATTTGTGGATTGTCAATAAACTGCACATGTGTTCTACATTACGCTTGCCTCAGAGGATTCGTTACAGAATACACGACCTAAAGAATGAACCCAGCAGTTAATCTTCAACGCCTTCGTCAAGGCGATCAGGCCAATGAAGATTTTGTGGAGGACTTCTGTGGACTTTGTGATCAAGTAGATTTTAATGATGTAGCACTTAAAGACATTTTTCGTTTTGGTTTAACTGAAAATATTTGTGACCCTGGACCACAAAACCAGTCATAAGGGTCAATTTTTCAAAACTGAGATTTATACACCATCTGAAAGCTGAATAAATAAGCTTTTCATTGATGTATGGTCTGTTAGGATAGGATAGAGATAGTTGGCCGAGATACAACTATTTTAAAATCTGGAATCTGAGGGTGCAAAAAATCTAAATACTGAGAAAATCACCTTTAAAGTTGTCCAAATGAAGTTCGTAGCAATGCATATTACTTATCATTTTACTAATATTTAGCAGTGAATGAAGAGGTATCATATCGATCACAAGTGCAGTATGGAGTACCTCAAGGCTCAGTACTAGGGCCGTTACTTTTCACGCTTTACATGTTACCCTTGGGAGATATTATCAGGAGACATGGTGTTAGCTTTCACTGTTATGCTGATGATACTCAGCTCTATATTTCGTCACGGCCCGGTGAAACACACCAAATTGAGAAACTAACGGAATGCATAGTCGATATAATAAAAAACTGATATATGATATAATTTTTTACTGCTAAATTCTGAAAAAACAGAGGTGTTAATTATCGGACCTAAAAACCCCACATGTAATAACATAGAACATTATCTAACACTTGACAGCTGCTCTGTCAATTCTTCTTCATCAGTCAGGAACCTAGGTGTGCTGTTCGATAGCAATCTGTCATTTGAAAGCCATGTTTCTAGCATCTGTAAAACTGCGTTTTTCCATCTCAAAAACAAATCTAAATTGCGACCTATGCTCTCAACGTCAAATGCTGAAATGTTAATTCATGCGTTTATGACATCAAGGTTAGACTATTGTAATGCTTTATTGGGTGGTTGCTCTGCACGCTTGATCAACAAACTACAGTTAGTCCAAAATGCAGCAGCTAGAGTCCTTACTAGAACCAGGAAGTATGACCATATTAGCCCGGTTCTGTCAACACTGCACTGGCTCCCTATCAAGCATCGGATAGATTTTAAAATCTTGTTAACTACTTATAAAGCCCTGAATGGTTTAGCTCCTCAGTACTTGAGCGATCTCTTATCGCATTATAGTCCTCCACGTCCGCTGCGTTCTCAAAACTCTGGCCGTTTGATAATACCTAGAATATCAAAATCAACTGCGGGTGGCAAATCCTTTTCCTATTTAGCACCCAAACTCTGGAACAATCTACCTAACACTGTTCGGGAGGCAGACACACTCTGTCAGTTTAAATCTAGATTAAAGACCCATCTCTCTAACCTGGCTTACACATAACACACTAATATGCTTCTATTATTCAAATCCGTTAAAGGATTGTTAGGCTGCATTAATTAGATCAACCGGAACAGGAACACTCCCCATAACACACGATGTACAGGTTGCATCGCAAGTAGAATGGCATCTACGCTAATATTTGTCTGTTTCTTTCCTAGTCTGTTTCTCAGTCCGTATCCGATCAGATGGTGGATCAGCACCAAGAGATGATGTCTACAGCCCTGATCGTCAGCGGAGACCAGGACACCCAGATGACCCCCAGAGACAGATCCCCAGTGAAGACCTCGATTAAAATACATTAAAAAAAAATATATAACAAAATAACTAAAAATGAAATAAAATACATAACTACATAATACTACTATTGTTAGAATTTGCAACTAAATAAAAATAGAAATATAAACTTTTGAACTGCGGGTTTCGTCTGGTCAGAGGAGAACTGGCCCCCCGACTGAGCCTGGTTTCTCCCAAGATTTTTTTCTCCATTCTGTCACAGAGGGAGTTTTGGTTCCTTGCCGCCTCTTGCTTGCTCAGTTGGGGACACTTAATTTCTAGTGATTATCGCCGATTTGATTGCACAGATACTATTTAAACTAAACTGAGCTAGACAATGACATCTCTGAATTCAATAATGAAATGCCTTTAACTGAAAATTTAGTGTTTAAGCTTATCATTATACATTACTGACACTCTATCCTCCAATTTGATACTGTTAAGTGCTTTGGCACAATTTGTATTATTAAAAGTGCTATATAAATAAAGGTGATTTGACTTAATCAAAAATACATTTTTGATATATTTACAGTAGGAAATTTACAAAATATCTTCATGGAACATGATCTTTACTTAATGTGGGTATTGCGGAAGAAGAACCCCGCAATCCTGCAGTACCCACCACACCAGAGTGTTTCCACATACCAACTGTAATGTCTGGAATTATTCACACCACAACCACCAAGCCATGACTGCTACACCAGAGCCTGTTCACGTCACGCAAGCCAGCCCAAAGTCTCTTCACAAGATGGCTGCCATGTCTGGGCTATGCACTCTTCTGAGGCGGCAGAGCCCGCTTCATACCATGGATCCACTCCAGAGCCTGCTCAAGTCCTTGAGTCCGGTGCAGAACCTCCAGAGGTGGCGGCTTCCGCTTCAGCTCCTTTCAAGGCGGTGGTGCCCACTTCTGAATTCACAGTCTGCCCTTTCACGGCCAAAGAAGCCTTTCCTGAACTCTCTGCCTGTCATGCTACGGCCATCGAGGCCATTCAAGGATATTCTGCCTGTCATATTGCAGCTATGGAGGCTGCTCACAAACTCTCTGGCTGTTCTGTCACGGTCAAGTGGTCTGTCCATGTCTCTGCTCCGCCCAAAGATCTTCAGCTCCGCTGGCTTCGCCTTGGTCCCCTGTTCTGCCGGCTCCACCTCATTCTCCTGGTCTGTCACTGCTCCTCGGTCCAGGAACGCCACTGCTACACGACCCTTTACTCCACAGCCCAGGTCCTCCAGAGCTCCACAGGCCAGGTCCACTGCCATACCATGATCCAGATCCAGGCCTGGCCCTCCATCCCACCACCAAGTCCACCTCCACTCCATCACCCTCCTGGACTTTTTTTGTTTAGATTTTGGGTGGCTGTGCCACAGGGTACACTCTTTGTCGTCTCGGTCTCTGTCAACTTTCTTCACAGACACGTAAATAAAACAACTTGAATCTAAGCGAATACTGTTCAAGTCTCAGTGTTTACATCTATATGTTCAGTAATCTTTCTTTGACCTTCATTATGTATATTTTGATCATGCTGTGTTGTAAATAAAATACAAATAATCAAAACCCCAATAATTTTACTCTCCTCACAATCTTTCTTACCTGCAGTCACACATTACTCACTGATGGCTCATTATGGGCGGCCCTTTGTCTCTCAGGTGTGAATCACTAAATATTCTATGGAAGCAGAATAATGACAATAGTTTTTGAAACAAAGCATGTTGAATTCCACAAATCGAAAAAAAGATGCATTGCAATTAACAGTGCTTGCATTTTAATGCCTTGTATTTCCAGGGCTTGCATTTTTAGGTCCTGAAATTTAACAGAGTTGTTTATTTAAGCTGTGAATATTTCAATTCAAAATATTTCACACACATTTTCATAATTCAAAATTCAACAATTCTTATTCACCTTCCAGAATTCACTTCCAAAATATTCAATCTGTTTAAAAATACGATGTATAATATTCGACAGGCAAATTTCGGTCACATTATTTCACTTTCCAAATTCGCTACCACAAATTCAGTGGTTAAAATTTGGCAGAAAATTCACCGTTGCACATCCGGGAACCGCAGGAATAGCAGTAGAGCACCGATGCATGATCTCCAGCTGCTGTCAGCCGCTCACCAGCAGGTGGCGCAAACCGCTGTTGATGAATGCCATATGTGGATCAAGTCATCCATTAACAAAAACTGATTTGCAGAAATGGAGCAAGCGCTAAGTAGAAGTTTTGATTATCGGGGCCAGTATAAACTTGTGGAAAAGCTGATTGTGTGTTTAATTCAACATCTTCACTGTTTCCCGTAGCCTACATGCAAGCAGCTTTCTCTACCACAAAGAGATTATAACCCAGACAGCAACATAGTGTTGGCCCAGATCTGGCCCACATCTGGCCCGCGTGAAATGTGGGCCGGATCTGGGCCGACACTGCTTGCTGTCTAGGAATGCTCTTTTACCCAACGCTGAAGTACAAAACTAACATTGCATCTGAGGAAGACATATATTGCTTTCGGTTGTTTAGTTTCTGTAACTTTGTATCATGGCTTGTGTGACGCTGTGCTGTAATACTGGGGTTCCCTTCATATGTCACACTCCAGGATTCCCCAACGACGCGTAACGCGCCTCAGTGAACTAATACAGTGATATAAGACCTCAGATCTCAGAATACACTTTATTGATGATTATGCAAACTATATACAAAGAACGCAACGTGCTGCATTTTCGTTGCTTTCCCTTACCACTGATCTATAGAGTGGACAGTCCTACAAAGATATCAATACCACGATTAGTTTTAACAGTAAGCAAACACTTTATATCGACATAAAAAATGAGTTCAAAACCGCCTTTGTGTGTATTGTTAGGTGTATTGTTGCTGCAAATGTGAATCGGAGAAAGCATTGACGTGCTATCGCACCCAAGGGGCCGTCTGACAATTCCACCGACTGGGTTAAACCGTCCAATGTATTTAAATTAAAATTACTTTTAACATTTAAAATAACACACTGTCAAATTGTAAAGCTTGTATTGATCATATGATTTACTACAGATTAGATTTTGACAATACCTCCCTTTATATATACAGTGGGTACGGAATGTATTCAGACCCCCTTAAATTTTTCACTCTTTGTTATATTGCAGCCATTTGCTAAAATCATTTGTTCATTTTTTCCCTCATTAATGTACACACAGCACCCCATATTGACAGAAAAACACAGAATTGTTGACATTTTTGCAGATTTATTAAAAAAGAAAAACTGAAATATCACATGGCAGAGTGGCCCGATGGAAGCCTCTTCTCAGTGCAAGACACATGAAAGCCCGCATGGAGTTTGCTAAAAAACACCTGAATAAGATTCTCTGGTCTGATGAGACCAAGATAGAACTTTTTGGCCTTAATTCTGTGTGGAGAAAACCAGGCACTGCTCATCACCTGTCCAATACAGTCCCAACAGTGAAGCATGGTGGTGGCAGCATCATGCTGTGGGGGTGTTTTTCAGCTGCAGGGACAGGACGACTGGTTGCAATCGAGGGAAAGATGAATGCGGCCAAGTACAGGGATATCCTGGACAAAAACCTTCTCCAGAGTGCTCAGGACCTCAGACTGGGCCGAAGGTTTACCTTCCAACAAGACAATGACCCTAAGCACACAGCTAAAATAACGAAGGAGTGGCTTCACAACAACTCCGTGACAGTTCTTGAATGGCCCAGCCAGAGCCCTGACTTAAACCCAATTGAGCATCTCTGGAGAGACCTAAAAATGGCTGTCCACCAACGTTTACCATCCAACCTGACAGAACTGGAGAGGATCTGCAAGGAGGAATGGCAGAGGATTCCCAAATCCAGGTGTGAAAAACTTGTTGCATCTTTCCCAAAAAGACTCATGGCAAAAGGGTGCTTCTACTAAATACTGAGCAAAGGGTCTGAATACTTAGGACCATGTGATATTTCAGTTTTTCTTTTTTAATAAATCTGCAAAAAATGTCAACAATTCTGTGTTTTTCTGTCAACTTAAATGATTTTAGCAAATGGCTGCAATATAACAGAGTGAAAAATTTAAGGGGGTCTGAATACTTTCCGTACCCACTGTATATGTACAGTACACAATTGTCCCGGATTCATGTCCGTACCCACTGTATATGTACAGTACACAATTGTGTACTGTACATATACAGTGGGTACGGACATGAATCCGCCATCTTGGACATGAATCCAAGATGGCGGCGCGCTCAGACGCAGCGGCTTCTCCGGGTCCCAAAGACGGTGCTTTTATGTCTTTTAATGTCGTCTGTTCGTCTCCAAACAATGTCAATTTACCGCTAATTCATCGGGAGATCACTCCGGGATATATCTATGATCGCCAAAGCCTTTTGGATATCAACAACACATACAAACACAAACTCTCGCCGGCAGCTACTGAGAAGCTACGAGGCCTTTGTTTACTGCTGGAGCCGGACCTCGAGACCGCGGACTCACCTACTGACGCTACCCGCACAAGGCGGCGTTGCAAGCGGTGTGAGAGAGGACGGAAGCGCGGTAAGCGCGGAGGTATACGAGCCAGGCTAAGGGCTAACCCCTCAAGACCTGCTCTTCCAACACTCATGCTCTCAAACGTTCGCTCTCTGGAAAACAAACTGGACTTAATTCAACTCAGTCTGTCTACACAGCATGAGGCAAGGGATTGTTGTGTGTTTGTTTTCACTGAAACATGGCTAAAGGACAACATACCGGACTCCGCCATTCAGCTGCACGGGCTAAACTGCTACCGAGCGGACAGAGATTCATCACTGTCTGGTAAGACTCGCGGGGGTGGCTTGTGTGTGTACGTCAACAAAGAATGGTGTAACAATGCTGCGTTAGTATCAAAACACTGTTCATCGCTGGTGGAGTTTATGTTTGTGAAGTGTCGACCGTTCTATCTGCCGCGGGAGTTCACGGCCATTGTTATTGTCGCGGTTTACATCCCCCCGTGTGCAAACGCAAAGGACGCGCTTCGCGAGCTGTACAGCGCCATCAGCGAACAACAAACAAATAACCCCGACGGCTTTTTCATCATAGCCGGTGACTTCAACCACGCAAACTTAAAGACAGTTTTGCCAAAGTTCTACCAACATGTGAACTTTGCAACAAGGGGAAATAACACACTGGACTTTGTTTATACAATAGAGAAAAATGCATACAAAGCTGAACCCGCCCCCACCTCGGTACTGGATCACATCTCTGTTATGCTAATCCCAGCATACAGACCACTTCTGAAACTCACCAAACCGGTTCAAAAGCAAATCACGGTATGGCCAGAAAATGCCACCTCAGCACTGCAGGACTGCTTCCAGGACACAGACTGGAACATGTTTAAAGAGGCGGCCACCTACAACAACCACACAGACCTACAGGAGTACACTGAAACTGTGACTGCTTACATCAAAAAGTGCATAGATGATGTGACAGTCACCAAGACCATCACCACACGAGCCAACCAGAAGCCATGGATGACAGCAGAGGTTCGTGGGCTGCTAAAGACCAGAGATGAAGCATTCAGATCAGGAGATAAAGCAGCCCTCAAAACAGCAAGAGCCAATCTGTCTCATGA
The DNA here is from genome assembly GCF_012432095.1 of Onychostoma macrolepis. Classification (NCBI taxonomy): domain Eukaryota; kingdom Metazoa; phylum Chordata; class Actinopteri; order Cypriniformes; family Cyprinidae; genus Onychostoma; species Onychostoma macrolepis. The sequence continues at coordinate 36,112,221 of NC_081156.1, forward strand.
CATCAAGAAGGCAAAACATCAGTATGCTAAAAAAATCAACAACAACTTCAGCGACAGTAAAGACACTCGGACCCTGTGGCAAGCCATCCAGACCATCACTGACTACAAGGCCCCGCCACAGGCCAGTGACGATGACACATCCCTACCAGAGGCACTCAACCACTTCTACTCACGATTTGAGATACAGAACGACACACCTGCAAAGAAACTACCCACATCTCCAAACGACCAGGTACTCTGTCTCTCCCCAGCCGATGTAAGGAAGACCCTATCCAGGATTAACCCACGAAGGCTGCGGGCCCTGACAACATACCTGGGCGTGTACTGAAGACTGTGCTGCACAGCTGACGAATGTCTTAACAGACATCTTCAACATCTCGCTGAGCCAGGCAGTCGTCCCCACGTGTCTCAAATCCACCTCCATAATCCCAGTACCAAAGAAGTCACATGTGTCCTGTCTGAATGACTATCGTCCCATAGCACTGACCCCAATCATGATGAAGTGCTTTGAGAGGTTAGTCATGCATCACATCAAGTCCAGTCTCCCAAGCACGCTGGACCCATTCCAGTTTGCATATCGTCCAAACCGTTCCACGGACGATGCAATATCCACCACTCTCCACCTAGCTCTTACTCACCTGGAACAGAAAGACTCCTATGTAAGAATGCTGTTCATCGACTTCAGCTCAGCATTCAATACAATAATCCCACAACAGCTCATCCACAAACTAAACCTGCTGGGCCTTAACACCTCCCTCTGTAACTGGATCCTGGACTTTTTAACTGCAAGACCTCAGTCAGTCCGTATCGGCCGCAACACCTCGAGCACTACCACACTGAGCACAGGGGCCCCACAAGGCTGTGTGCTCAGCCCGCTGCTCTTCACGCTGCTGACCCACGACTGCACTGCCAAGTCCAGCTCCAACCACATCATCAAGTTTGCTGATGACACAACTGTGGTAGGCCTCATCAGCAACAACGATGAAACGCACTACAGAGAGGAAGTGGCACAGCTGGCTGAATGGTGTGGTGCTAACAACCTGTCCCTCAATGTGAGTAAGACAAAAGAGGTTGTGATGGACTTCAGGAGAAGCTCTGTTGACCACCCTCCACTGACCATCGACGGCTCAACCGTGGAGAGAGTCGGTAGCACTAAATTCCTGGGGGTGCACATCACAAAGGATCTCACCTGGACCACCAACCTCACGTCACTCAACAAGAAGGGACAACAGCGCCTCTACTTTCTCCGTCGGCTGAAAAGGGCAAGTCTCCCTCCACCCATCCTCACCACCTTTTACAGGGGCACCATTGAGAGTGTGCTGACCAGCTGCATCACTGTCTGGTATGGGAACTGCAGTGCTGCTGACCGCAAGACCCTACAACGGACAGTGAACACTGCCGCAAAGATCATCGGTGCCCCTCTTCCCTCCATCCTGGACATTTTCCTTGCACGATGCTCCAGCAAGGCCTCCAGCATCGTGAAGGACCCCACCCACCCCTCCCACAACCTCTTCCAGCTCCTGCCATCAGGAAAAAGGTACCGGAGTATCAAAGCTCGTTCTGTCAGATTGCTCAACAGCTTCTTTCCCCAGGCTGTGAGAGCTCTTAACTCCAATCTCCCTGTCCCTGCTCTGAAACCATGAACACCTCAGCCCCCCAACTATAAATAACTATTGACAAATTTCTCCTAAGTGCAATTCTGGGTGTGCTACACACAGGTGAGTGGGCTATACAAACCACCTGTAGTAACGCACTCGTCCCACTATATGCACACTAGACACTTTCTATAAACACTCCCTGCAACAAAGACTCAATAAGATAATATATGTTTACTTGAATATTGCACTATAAAATAATGTTTACTGGAGCATTGCACTACTAACTCTTTTGCACTATGCGCTGCTTCCCACAAAATCTCTCTTCTGAACAATTTAATGTAAAAATATATATTTCCTGCACAATTTCATGTACAAATATCTCTTTAGCACTATTTCATGTACAGTATTTATGTAAAGTTCTTGTACAGTCTCAGTTTGTGTATGTGTAGTCAACTAGGTATAGTAGTATTTATAGTATATGTATAGTCAGATGGTTAAACTGTTGTATAGCCCTATTGTGTTTTCTGTTTTTTTCCCCCATATTTGCATTGCTGTATGTGTATCTCATGTCTAACTAGTATGTAGCACCGTGGTCCTGCGAGACACGACATTTCGTTCCACTATATGTCCACACATGTAGCAGAATGACAATAAAGCTCAACTTGAACTTGAATTATTTACTAATAAAAGATCCCTGGAAAGGTTTTCCAGCGGTTGTAGTACGTTGCTAGCTACAAAACTGACTTACTACAGGTTAGATTTTGCCAATATCTCCCTTACGGTATGTACAGTACACAAATATATTTTTTTTAAACTACAGTAATTCACCAAAAGGGTTTTTCATGTTCCACAGGTTGTAGTAAGTTGTGAAATTTTGCCAGTATCTCCCTTACTGTATGTACAATTCACAGTTGACCTATCGGTAAGCCCCACCCCCCTTAGTTACTGTTGCTCCCTCAGACAAACAAATGGAGTTGCTCACTTCTTACAATGACAGCTATAGTGTGAAAACCATGTCCCACGATGATTTTTGCACAATTGTAGACACAAAAGGCCACCAAATGGGAATTAAATATTCAATGGAGGGATTTATAAAATATTTAAAAATAAATACGGTGGGTAACTCGAAGGAGGGTTTACGTTAGCTAGTTTCAGCCAGAGATACCTTGCTAAAGCACAAGATAACATTAACGTTCTGCTTGATCATATGAAAATTGTAACTTAATGAGTGTATGACAACCAGAAAATGAACATTTTTGTCTTAATTTATTTAAAAAAAAAAAAAAAGAACAAGAACTTTGTGAATTACAGTAATTTCTTAAGAATAATTATATACTGTATGTACAGTGAGGAAGATATACAATAATATATTTTATTAATTAGATGCTGAAGTTCATCATTTATTATCACTGAGGCAACAAACCACGTTAAGTGTTTCCTTATGGGAAATGTGTAACGTGCGCATTCATATCCTCGTCTGTTTGCATCATCAGTAAGATCTGAGTTTGGTCTTTTAATAGGCTTGTTGGAGATGAGCAAAATCTGAGCAGAACCGATCACCGCGAGATGCATGCCTGATTTCCTGATGCCAATCTGATTTCATGTGATTGTGTATTTAAATTATGCTTGAATATTCCCAAACACTATGACTGTGTGATCTCTGTGTGAGATATGTGATTGTTGTCATATTTCTATAAAAATTTAAAATACATGTTTATATTAAAGTAGAAATGGATGATAAATATGCCTTTCGTATTAAATAGCAAGCACTTGGAGTGTCTTGTTCATCATATTTATATTTATATAAAAGCAAAAGAACTGAAATTATATCACATTTATTAGCAGCACATCACATGAGTGAGAATAACGCAATATCTGCCTTTGATCTCGTTGGTATCTGTTCTACTTTGAGAGGGCAGAACTGTCCGTCTTGACTGCACTTATTTCACTCCTCCCCTCACTGCAGCCGCCTACACTTCAGGCAAGGCGCATCTCAAACAAGTCTAATAGCTGTTATTGTGTTAGTGCACTACTGAGCGCTTAATGTGTTTTCTTTAACCGATTTCTGAGGGAAACAACGTGAAACCTTGCACGTTCGTTCATATTCTACATCTGCTTAACTGTCGATATAGTTCGCATAATCATCAATAAAGTGTATTCTGAGATCTGAGGTCTTATATCACTGTATTAGTTCACTAAGGCGCAAGTTATGCGTTTTTGGGGAATCCTGGAGTGTTACGTATGAGGGGAACCCCAGTATTACAGCACAGCATCACACAAGCCATGATACAGAGTTACAGAAACTAAACAACCGAAAGCAATATATGTCTTCCTCAGATGCAATGTTAGTTCTGTACTTCAGCGTTGGGTAAAAGAGCATTATAATCTCTTTGTGGTAGAGAAAGCTGCTTGCATGTAGGCTACGGGAAACAGTGAAGATGTTGAATTAAACACACAATCAGCGTTTCCACACGTTTATACTGGCCCCCGATAATCAAAACTTCTACTTAGCGCTTGCTCCATTTCTGCAAATCAGTTTTTGTAAATGGATGACTTGATCCACATATGGCCACCTGCTGGTGAACGGCTGACAGCAGCTGGAGATCATGCATCGGTGCTCTACTGCTATTCCTGCGGTTCCCGGATGTGCAACGCTGCATTTTCTGCCAAATTTTAACCACTGAATTTGTGGCAGCGAATTTGGAAAGTGAAATAATGTGACCGAAATTTGCCTGTCGAATATTATACATCGTATTTTTAAACAGATTGAATATTTTGGAAGTGAATTCTGGAAGGTGAATAAGAATTGTTGAATTTTTAATTATGAAAATGTGTGTGAAATATTTTGAATTGAAATATTCACAGTTTAAATAAACAACTGTGTTAAATTTCAGGACCTAAAAATGCAAGCCCTGGAAATACAAGGCATTAAAATGTAAGCACTGTTAATTGGAATGCATCTTTTTTCGATTTGTGGAATTCAACATGCTTTGTTTCAAAAACTATTGTCATTATTCTGCTTCCATAATGTTCATGGCCATTGTCACTCCCTCGCATACAGCCACAAAACATGTCTTACAAAAGTTGTTTTCTGTGAATAAATGAAAATGATTTTCACACCATTTTGTAGCAAAAACTGTAGTCTACCACATCCACTTCTCAAAAGTCTTGTGAACAAATGATCTGTATGTTTTATAGCAGAGATGCCCAACCCTGTTCCTGGAGATCTGCTTTCCTGCAGAGTTCAGCTCCAACCCTGATCAAACACAACTGAACCAACTAATTAGGATCTGAAGGAGCACTTGATAATTACAGACAGGTGTGTTTGATCAGGGTTGGAGCTGAACTCTGCAGGAAGGTAGATCTCCAGGAACAGGGTTGGGCAGCCCTGTTTTATGGCCTTATTTCAGTTACTTTAATTGTTTTTATGTTTTTCACTAACCATGCATAAATGTTGTTTTCTCAAAACACAAACATATTCATGCTGCTCACATATTAATGTAGCTCAGTTTGTGCTGATTACAGTGTAATCAGACTTTAGCCATTAATATGTTTTTAAGATTCTGAAAAAAGCACAAATGTCAGGGCATGTCAAAACTTTTCCAGTACCCCAAAACCCCCCTCAGACCCCCGAGGATTCATAACAATCAGGTGTGTTGACAATAAACTCTACAGGAGCAGGATAGAGGAACCTGCTTTACAGACTCACAGACGCCTGTTTTACACGTCACTCAAACACAGAACCAGGAAACAGGAATCACATGAGTTCAAGGAAAGAGAAACTGAAGTGTAGTTGAGCTGTTGTGTGTTTGTGTCTCTGTATTCAAGAAGTAAAATGGCAGTAGCCAGAGTTTTTCATGATGAGTTCATGTGTTCAGTGTGTCTGAATCTCCTGAAGGATCCTGTGACCATCCAGTGTGGACACAGTTACTGTAAGAGCTGTATTACAGGGTTCTGGGATCAGGAGGATCAGACGAGAGTCTACAGCTGCCCTCAGTGCAGACAGACCTTCAGTTCAAGACCTGCTTTCTGTGAATAAATGAAAATGATTTTCACACCATTTTGTAGCAAAAACGGTAGTCTACCACATCCAGTTCTCAAAAGTCTTGTGAACAAATGATCTGTATGTTTTATAGCAGAGATGCCCAACCCTGTTCCTGGAGATCTGCTTTCCTGCAGAGTTCAGCTCCAACCCTGATCAAACACAACTGAACCAACTAATTAGGATCTGAAGGAGCACTTGATAATTACAGACTGGTGTGTTTGATCAGGGTTGGAGCTGAACTCTGCAGGAAGGTAGATCTCCAGGAACAGGGCTGGGCACCCCTATTTTATGGCCTTATTTCAGTTACTTTAATTGTTTTTATGTTTTTCACTAACCATGCATGAATGTTGTTTTCTCAAAAACACAAACATATTCATGCTGCTCACGTATTAATGTAGCTCAGTTTGTGCTGATTACAGTGTAATCAGACTTTAGCCATTAATATGTTTTTAAGATTCTGAAAAAAGCACAAATGTCAGGGCATGTCAAAACTTCTCCAGAACCCCAAAACCCCCCTCAGACCCCCGAGGACTCATAACAGTCAGGTGTGTTGACAATAAACTCTACAGGAGCAGGATTGAGGAACCTGCTTTACAGACTCACAGACACCTGTTTTACACAAGAGAAACTGAAGTGTAGTTGAGCTGTTGTGTGTTTGTGTCTCTGTATTCAAGAAGTAAAATGGCAGGAGCCAGAGTTTTTCATGATGAGTTCATGTGTTCAGTGTGTCTGAATCTCCTGAAGGATCCTGTGACCATCCAGTGTGGACACAGTTACTGTAAGAGCTGTATTACAGGGTTCTGGGATCAGGAGGATCAGACGAGAGTCTACAGCTGCCCTCAGTGCAGACAGACCTTCAGTTCAAGACCTGCTTTAGCTAGAAACACCATGCTGGCTGAAGTGGTGGAGAAACTGAAGAAAACCAAACTCTCTGCTGACTGTGACGCTGGAGCTGGAGATGTGCAGTGTGACGTCTGTACTGGAAGAAAATACAAAGCCGTCAAGTCCTGTCTGGTGTGTCTGAACTCTTACTGTCAGAGTCATCTCGAACAACATGAGAGTTTATTTAAAGGAAAGAGACACAAAGTGACTGAAGCCACTGGACGACTGCAGGAGATGATCTGCCAGAAACATGAGAAGCTCCTTGAGGTTTTCTGTCGCACTGACCAGAAATGTATATGTGTGCTGTGTACGATTATTGAACATAAAAACCATGACATTGTACTAGCTGCAGACCAGAGGACAGAGAAACAGGTATTTAACACTAGACTCTGATGAAATACTGCTAAACAATCTTTATGCTTCATGACTGTGATGTACAAAAGACCAGGAAACAGAGAGTTATTTTGGGCAGCTCAGTGCTCATTTGTTTTACTTAGATCTCAGCACTTCTAACCCCCTTAACACAGAACAGTACCAACTTCTCTAACCGAGACAGACCTTTTTAATCAAACGCTTCTCTCTAGACATGCATAGTGATAACCGAACAATCAAACACCATATGGAACACTACATTCCAGAATGATGCCAGTTTGTTTCCCCTGTGAGGCCTACGAACCCTAACCCAGTCATTTACGGCAATGTCCGGCACTTTGGCATGCTTCCGTTTGTCAAACTGTATTTTCATCCGGCGCTGTTGGCAAGAGACAGAAGCTTTCACTCCTGGGGGAGGCTTCAAGAGCACAGGTGGGCGGAGCTGATCAAGCGGCAAATTGAGCTCCCTACCCAGCATGAGAAAAGCAGGGGAAACACCCGTGGTGCAATGATGAGAGGCCCTGTAGTGCAGCAAGGTGAGGCGAATGGCCTGGCTGAAAGGACACCCTTGGGCCAGGTGTGCTCTGAGACCATTTTTAAGGGACTGATGAAACCGCTCCACGCCACCGTTAGCCTGTAGGTGATAAAGGGCTGTACGGATATGTTGGATACCCTTACTCTCCAGGTAGGATTTGAAGTCGCCTGAGATAAACTGAGGGCCATTGTCTGTTGTGATTATCCGTGGAAGGCCCCAGCGTGAAAACAGAGTCCAAAAAATCCACAATGACCTGAGAGGTGACAGAACCCGTAGCAGTCAATTCAGGCCATTTGGAGTGCAAGTCATAAACTACAAACAGGTAGCGCTGATTGTGGGGAACCCCGTGAATCTCACCGCAAATATCCAGTTGTAAGTGCTGCCAGGGTCGAGAAGGCCAGGCTAAGGGCTGGAGGGGTGGTGGAGGTGAGTGGCCGGTCTTACCACTCACGAGGCAGGCTGAACAGTCCTTGACCAGTGCTTCAATCTCCCTATCTATTCCTGGCCACCACACCCGGTCTCGGCAGCGCTGTTTGAGCTTCACTATGCCCAGGTGGCCCTCGTGCGCCATCGCTAACACACGTGCACGAAGGGACCCTGGGACCACAGTGCAAAGCCCACGAGCCACGCAGACATCATTCCAACAGGACAGCTCATCTTTGACCGGGGAAAAAGCAGCTAGTTCTCCAGATATATTTGATGGCCAGCCACCACGGATGTAAGTGCGGAGCTGTGAGAGGATAAGGTCCTGGTCGGAGGCTGTTTTGAGCTCCTGAAGTGACACTACATCCTGCAGGGGAGTGTATAGCATCTGAATAATGTCAGTTTCGACATCACTACTACCCGTGGGTGTATTTTCAGCAGGAATGGAGCGGGACAACAGGTCGGCAACCACATTGTCACGGCCTGGGGTAAATTGCAGACTGTAATTATACTGCCGAAGACGATCGTACCAGCGATGCAGTCTCAGTGGTTTGTGGCCTGTTCCCGATGTTGCGAGCAATGTCACCAGGGCATGATGGTCCGTCCTCAGGGTAAAATGGCGACCATATAGGTACAGGTGCCATCTTTCACATGCCCAGAGACATGCTAGCGCTTCTCGCTCCCCCACTGAATACCGTTGCTCCGTTGGGTTAAGGGCACGAGAGGCAAAGGCTATGGGCTTTTCGACACCATTCTGCACTTGTGAAAGCACAGCACCGATTGCTATGGCAGATGCGTCGCAGGTGACCAGAGTGTCACAAGAAGTGCTGAAATGCGCTAGCACTGGTGGTGATGTAAGCTGAGCCTTAAGGGTATGCACGGCCTCCGTACATGCTTGAGTCCATACCCAGGGTTCATCTTTCCACAATAAATGCCGCAGAGGGGCTGTAGTGGCTGAGTACTGGGGAAGAAACTTCAAATAATACCCTGTCATTCCCAGAAAGGAAGCTACTTGTGCTGGCGAAGTTGGTACGGGGATGGACCGAATAGCCTCCACATTGGAATGAAGTGGATGTATGCCCTCTGCCGACAGTTTGAATCCCACAAAGTCAACGGTTGGCACAGCAAAGAGACATTTGTCACCATTGAGGGTCAGGTGCTGCTTGGCTAATGCGTCAAACACCTTACTTAGGCGCTCGTCATGGATCTGCCTAGTTGCCCCATGCACAACCACATCATCCAGATAAATGACCACACCTGGTATGCCAGCTAACACAGATGTCATTATTTTCTGGAAGCAGGAAGGGGCGGAGCTAAGGCCAAATGGCATCCTGGTGTAGCGAAAGACACCTGTCACAAAAGCTGTCAGGTTCTTGCTGCTTGGATGTAAGGGCACCTGCAGATACCCTTCTCTAAGGTCCAACTTGGAGAACACTGTAGAACCATAGAATTGGGCTGTGAGTTCCTCTGCAGTCGGCAGTGGATACTTGTCAGGGATTACTGCCTTGTTTACATGCCGCAAATCCACACAGATACGTAGGGCACCTGATTTTTTTGTAGCCACCACCAGATTTGAAACCCAGGGTGAAGCGTCCACAGGCTCAATGATACCTGCGTCTTGCAGCCGCTGCAGTTCAGCTGTCACCCCATCACGAAGGGCCAGGGGAATGCGGCGTAGTGGTTGAATAACAGGGGTGACAGTGGGATTGAGGAGAGGTTGATGGTTGAATGTGGTGAGGCAGCCACTGTTGCTGCCAGGTTGTAGTCACAGCCAGAATAGCAGCCCCCCTTGAGTCCGCCAACATGAACTCCAAAGCAGTGAACAGATCTAGCCCCATCAAATTTGCTCCTTTTTGCCACATGGAATACAAATGAAGAGTGTTTTCGTCCCATAACAAACAGTCAATTCAAGTGAGCCCAGTATTTCTATTTTGGAGTTGCCATACCCACAAAGGGCTGTAGAGGGTGCACCCAAGGAAGCGAGATGAAAAACTCTCTGTAGGTGTCGGCGTTCAGAAGAGATACACTAGCTCCTGTGTCTAAGAGCAATGGGACGCACACATCATTTAGAGTTACGGTACATGATTTGAATGTCACCAGTCCTGAAGTCACATTATGAATAATGGTGGGTGTAGACTGGGCTGTGCGTGTCTCTGATCTGGTGGGGCTGATCGACAGACATTGGCAAAATGATTTTGTTTTCCGCAGTTGTGGCATGTTTGGCCCCGGGCTGGACAGTTACGAGCTCTGGTATTATGAGAGTGAGATCCACAGTTTCCACAGCACTGCTGTTGTTGTGGTCGCATGCGCTGTTGCCGTGTGAGATGCATTACAGAATCAGGAGTATCAGCAGCTGCTTCTGTGCCCCTGCCTGGTGACTGGTCCATGGGTGAAAGTGCATCCATGTGTGCTAGGTGGCTGGGTGTGAGCTTAGTTTGGTTTGTCAATGTGGCTGCACATTCTGCTGCACCCTCGACTTGATATGCAATGGCTATTGCTCTAGACAGTGATAGATCGTCAGATTCCAATAATAGAACTTCCCGAATTTTGTCATTATTTGTGTGTTCAATTAGTTGATCACGAATCATTTCGTCGCGCAGCGCCCCAAATTTACAGGAGTTGGCCAGTCCTCTTAGGTTAGCGACGTACTGATGAACTGACTCACCGGGAAGCTGGTGGCGTTGGCGAAATATGAACCGTCGCAGCAAAACGCTCTGTGGGGCGGCGAAATGCTCATTCAACAGAGTCACGGCCTCGTCATACATGGCGTCGTTGTCAGCGTTGATCGTCCCGAGCACTCGCTGTCCTTCCGCACCCAGGCAGTGTTGCAGTAGCGCCTTTTTTCTGACCGCGCTCACTTCATCAAGGCCCGCTGCAACGAGATAGGTTTCAAAAGACTGCAGCCAGCGGGACCACGGAATGGGAGGCTCACCAGGGAGTGCGAGGAAAGGCGGCGGTGGGGGTAAAGAGCAATCAGCCATCCTCGTCGCCAAAATGTGATGTACAAAAGACCAGGAAACAGAGAGTTATTTTGGGCAGCTCAGTGCTCATTTGTTTTACTTAGATCTCAGCACTTCTAACCCCCTTAACACAGAACAGTACCAACTTCTCTAACCGAGACAGACCTTTTTAATCAAACGCTTCTCTCTAGACATGCATAGTGATAACCGAACAATCAAACACCATATGGAACACTACAATGACATTATTATTATGATAATTCATGTATGATGATTGTAACTAACATCACTTCTGGAGTTTGAACCTACAGCCATTGTTTATCATTTGCGATAAGTAACCTTTAAACTGCCTTACTCTATGTTTACTGGATTCATCTGTTCACATGATGATTTAGAGCCAGTAGTTTTCTGTGAGATTCACTATCATCTGTTTGTCCTGCAGAAGCAGCTGAAGGAGACGCAGAAGACGCTCCAGCAGAGAATCCAGCAGAGAGAGAAAGATCTCCAGCAGCTGAGAGAGGCTGTGGAGTCTCATAAGGTGAGTCTGGAGAAGAAGAGAAGTTTGTCTCAGTCTCGGTTCAGACTCACTGAAGCCTGAATCACTGTGTGTCCTAACAGCGCTCTGCACAGACAGCAGTGGAGGACAGTGAGAGGATCTTTACTGAGCTCATCCGCTCCATTGAGAGAAGCCGCTCTGAGCTGATACGGCTGATCAGAGATCAGGAAAAGCAAGCAGTGAGTCGAGCTGAAGGACGACTGGAGCGACTGGAGCAGGAGATCAATGATCTGAGGAGGAGAGACGCTGAGCTGGAGCAGCTTTCACACACACAGGATCACATCCAGTTCCTGCAGGTAACACACATCTAGAAGAACAGGGTCATAGTGGACTTGAGCAGATCCTGCTGTGACACCAGACTCACAGAGAAACATTTCATGAGTGTCTTATTATATAATCATCAGTCAGACTCTCATCTGATCGTCTTCTTCTGAAAGAGACGCCGCGTACAAATGGCTTTCAGCTCAGAAAATCTCTTAGCAATCATTTCTTTCAGCTCTTTCTTCTGGAAGATATATTTAGCCGTCAAACACCACTAGCGCCACCAACAGCTCAAAACTTCACTAACATTTCGGCCTTTTACCTCATTTTTGCTTCTGATTCATTACGTCATGGTGAAATTAGTGAACTCGACAGTACCGATTCTGGGTAACATTCATCAAAACTGGATCAGGTGATCATCAAACTTGATAAAACTGATTTTTATTGGCCTGTAAGACATTGATGAATTTTAGCATGAAACCCCCATACATGAAGTGAGACTTTATATTAGCAATGATTAAGTGTATTGAAACCAAACCAAACCAAATTTGAGCATGTCTTAAGGGTTCTTGTGAAGTTTCAGTATCTCTAAAGTTATAAATAATGGTCAATCTAATCATAGCCTTTGAGCTGCTTTTCTTGAGCAAATCTACTCAACCCTACGAGACTCCATTGATGTGCTTGAGCTGTTAGATGGACATTTATGTTCTTAGCAGATGTTTTATCATCCAAACTATTTCCTAGAATGTTCACATAGTGTAAGAGTCAAATATTACAATCTGTAGCTCTAATGTGATATAATGAATATGAGAAGAATGAAGCTGATGCTGTGAAAGTGCTGGATTGAGGTGAGTTACTAAAGATCAGTCGAGTCAAATCTGATGTTGGAGCAGGTTATTGGGTGAAGTGTGGAGCTGATGAGTTTTGATTTCTGTTTTCTGTAGAGTTTCCAGTCTCTCTCAGCTCCTCCTGAATCTACAGACGTAAATGATGATCTCTTCAGTTCTCTCGTCTCTTTTGATGATCTGAGAGAATCTGTCCATCAGCTGAGAGACAAACTGGAGGATTTCTGCAAAGAGGAGCTCAAGAAGATCTCAGACAGAGGTAAAGTCCTGGAGATTCATCTGCTCTCAGAAACCAGTCCATCATCATCTCATATCACGGAGAACATCATATTAGAAATGTCTTAGGAATGGATGCAGGATCATGAGAATCACAATGAGAACATGTCTCACAATGTTCATGTCTGTTGATTTCCACAGAAACATTCACCAACATTGTTCCCAGGACCAGGAACCACTTCCTACAATGTAAGTCAGTAAGAAAACAAGCAGAAAAACTCACTGAGTGTGTTCATGTTCTTCTGTAGAAGCTGAAAGAAGAGTTTATAATTGATGATGTAAATGATGATTAGCACAGATATCTGGTCATCTGTACTGAGACACTGATGATACACTGAACATGAAGAGTTCAGCTACATGAAAAGATCAAACAGATTCATAATTCCTGATTCTGATGTGTTTTATCTTCATCAGATTCCCATCAGTTCACTCTGGATCTGAACACAGCACATAAACTCCTCTGTCTGTCTGAGAGAAAGAGTGATTAATTACACTAAAACAGTCCAGTCGTATCCTGATCATCCAGACAGATTTGATGTGTATCGTCAGGTGTTGTGTAGAGAGAGTGTGTGTGGACGCTGTTACTGGGAGCTGGAGTGGAGTGAAGGTGAAGTGTGTATATCAGTGTCATATAAGAGCATCAGCAGGAAGGGACGGGGTTATGAGTGTGTGTTTGGATGTAATGATCAGTCCTGGTGTTTGGACTGCACTCCCTCCAGTTACTCATTCAGACACAATAGCATAAAGACTGATCTCTCTGTGAAGCCCATCAGCAGGAGAATAGGAGTGTTTGTGGATCACGGTGCAGGAACTCTGTCCTTCTACAGCGTCTCTGACACAATGAGCCTCATCCACACACTCCAGACCACATTCACTCAGACGCTCTATCCTGGGTTTGGGTTTGGTTCTGGATCATCAGTGAAACTGTGCTGATTAATCAGATTAGATATTATTATTATTATTAATATTACTATCAAAATGACCTTTCAATTCAAATGATCACACAGTCAGTAAATAATTTCATTATTTTCCTCATGTAGCTCCAGCTCTTCCTAGCATTTGTGTTCTTCTGTATTTCTGTGTTTTTGTTGTCATGCATTTAATTGTTAACTGTGAAATTTGTTTTTCATTTCAATTTTAATTTTACAGCTTGTTAATAATTAGTGGTAAAAAACGGATCATTTTAAACTCTTAAACCTCATATTATTCAACGTGATTTTATGACATTCAAGTAAAATAGTCTTGTACTTTTGAACTTCATTTGTCACCCCACATTTTTAAAATGCTGCTTGTAAGAAAAATTTTGTATGACATTAAAAAATGTACTAATAGTTTCACGTAACGACCCTATAGGTCGTTTGTGCAAGCCCTTATTACGACCTATATTTACGTTTTAAAGTTAAGCTATGGAAGGCCGTATTATTAAATTTGTCTTTACACGTAACGTGTACAGACGAAATAACGCCTGTACACGTTATTGCGTCTACATATGGCGTTCGGCCGGGTCCATTAATATTACGCTGTTACATGCACTCGTCTCACTGAACGTGACGTCTGCGTCTGCCGAACGTGACGTCTGCGTCTGCCACATCACAGTTCTGCTGCCTGAACGTGACGTCTGCGTCTGCTGCAAGGGTTTCCAGCACTTTCCATACACTTATTCATGCTTTATTATTCATATTCATTCTCTTTTATTGTTTTACTCCTCAATTTTGTATAGTTAGCTATCAAGTGCTTGTACAAATGATATAAGATTTTCTGTATGCCATTGTACAAAAAGACATCAAATAAAAATACATTAAAATAATAAATATTTTGGAGTGGCAAAGAGTTTCAGACTTTCTGTTTATTTATTTTAAGTACTTAAAGCTCTGAAACAAAGGATGGATTACCTTTTTTTTTTTTATTATTATTTTTTTTTTTTTTACCATTTGCATGTATGAATATGATATTTTATCCAAAAATAAAACAAAGTTAACAACATTTAAAAAAGAGAATTTAAATCACATTAAAGAAAATATATCCTGCAAAACAAATGGAGAAATTGTTTACATTTTTAATGATAACCAACTATGAATATCAAACCAGAATTTAGAAGTAACATCTCAGTAAAAGAATAGATGATAAAGTGTTTCAGGAAAAGAATAACAAAAAACACATGGGTCCACTTAAAATTTAAATCTTTTCTGTATAAAATCACTAACAGGGTAAATCCTAAACATAATTCTGTAATGTGTCTCCTTAACCTTTGGAGCAACTGTAAGATAAAAGGTAAAATATTTATCTCCTACTGAGGGTTCAGCATCTCTCAGAAAATAGCGCTGATAATCTCCTGTAGCTATACGTTTAAATTATTTATAAGTTAGTTTTTTAATACACACTTACTATCGAAGAGATCTATATTAGCCTCTATATTTCCCCTTCTCCCAAAACAGCTTATAAAGCTGTTATTAAAACAGTTCAGTTTTGTAAGTAATGAAAAAAGAATTATGTTTAGAAAAACGTTTTGAGAATTTGTTGTTCGTTAAAGGTAAGGTTTTTTATTCATTTATTTTTTACATTAACGACAAAGCGGCCAGCGGCAGACAGTAAGATGATAAAAGCCTATGTTTGATCAATTTAGCCTTCTCAAGTCATCACGACTAGCCTAAAATAAAATCTATGAAACAGTTCAAGCATATCACAATGGTACTTGTTTAAATGTTTAACCTATATAAATGTGCGCTGTTCGACGCATATCAGCAGTTTGTGCGGAGAGTGGAAGCTGAAGCTCTGCAGGACATGGAGGCGCCGGCACGATCACTTGCTTTTTTTTAAAAACAGCTTAAAATATGCCATACATTTTGCTCATAAAGGTAAGAGTAATACATCATTCGGAACTGTCTACTTTTATTTGTGTCGTGTGCATTCAAATATAGTTTGATTATCGTTATGGATAAAATCCGAGGTATCATTTTTGTCTCGCACACCCCTATATTTAATTCTTCTTTGCTTGTTTGGTACACATAATTCACTGATCATCGTAAAATAAGCTTTTACCTTAGAAATAGGTTTTCTCAACGACAATGAGGACACGACAAAAAAAAAAAAAAATAGGTGAATCATATATTATATAAGATTTTATTTATTTAGGCTATTTATTAATTGAAGGGGCGGGGTCTGGTTATTGTGAAATATTATTACCATTTAAAATAATGGTTTTCTATTTTAATATACTTATTTCTGTGATGCAAAGCATCATTACTCCAGTCTTCTGTGTCACATGATCCTTCAATATACTGTCAACGGAAACAATTGTGCTGCTTAAAGTTTTTCTGTGATATTTTTTACAGGATTGATTGACAAAATCCTGGCAGATTATTATTAAAAATATAGAAATTGTATCAATTTAACATTATTTCTAATGTTTCTTAAAAACGAAAAAAAAAAAAAAAACGACATGAATATACCTATAAGCAACACAAACTTCACTAATGGATTCCTTTCGGAGACTTATGTTATTTATATGTTATAGACGTTTTATGTTACCGTTATATTTATTTCAACTTTATTTCCAGACTCAAGGTCAATTAGCAAGAAACACACAATACAACCCAAAACAATACACATTAAAAAAGACAGTTATACCAATATGTCCTCATAGAGGACTGATATCCCACATTAGTAAGCCTAGATGACAACAACATTATAATATTATTATGTGAGTCATCCAGCCTACAAATACATTTAATAATAATAATAATTTTTATTTATATAGCGCCTTTCTAGCACTCAAGGTCGCTTTACAAATCAGGCTTAAGGAACAGAGACAATAGACATCAATACACAAAAAAAAAAAAACCCTGAGTAATATACAGAAACCACTTACAAGATTAGATTACAAACAGAAAGAATGATGAGAAACATCCATAACAGGGTACAGTTCACAGTCAATGACGTGAAGAGTAATAGTCAGAAAAAAAATGTTTTTTTAAGAGGTTTTTAAAGGAGAGAAGGGAGGATGCCTGACGGATGGTTTGGGAAGAGCATTCCACAATCTGGGAGCAACAACACTGAAGGCCCTAGCTCCCATTGTCACCAGACGAAATTTAGGGGTGACTAACAATCCCTCACTAGAAGATCTTAATGAACGGGCAGGAACATATGGCAGAAGTAGATCAGATAAATAAGGAGGAGCAATGTTATGGTGGGCTGTATAAGTGAGAATTAGTATTTTGAAGTTTATACGCAAGGAAACCGGAGCCAATGAAGATGATAAAGGATAGGGGTAATGTGATCGTTCTTTCTAGTGTGAGTAATCAAGCGAGCAGCAGAGTTTTGAACATACTGTAGTCGTTTGATATTATTAGCTGAGATGCCACAAAAAAGTGAATTACAATAATCTAATTGGGATGTAACAAAGGCATGTATAACAGTTTCAACATCCTGCTGACTGAGAGAGGATCGAATACGCGAGATATTACGTAGATGGAAAAAGCTGTCTTAACCACTTTACCAATATGATCGTTGAATGAAAGAGTAGAATCAATGAGAACACCAAGATTGCAAACTTTAGTGGAGGGCATAATCAGATCACCATCCAGATCCAGCAGTTGACTAGAATGCTTTGACACAACAGCTTTAGAGCCAATCAGAATTAGCTCAGTTTTATTAGAGTTAAATCTAAGGTAACTTGCCTCTAGCCAAAGCTTGAGTTCCTTGATGCAATTTGTTAATGAAGGCGGAGGAAACACTGAAGTGGAAGGTGTACTAAAATAAATCTGAATGTCATCTGCGTAGCAGTGGAAGTTAAACCCATATTGCTTAATTATTTGTCCAATAGGTAGCATATAAATGGTGAAGAGGAGAGGGCCCAAAACAGAACCCTGAGGTACACCAGAGCTGATGAATTTGGTAGATGATCTGTGATTCTGGTATATAACAAATTGTTGCCTCCCAGTCAAATAGGAGGAAAAGCAATCAAGGGCTGTGCCAGTAATTCCAATTTCTGAAAGTCGTGAAAGGAGTATCTCATGAGAAACGGTGTCAAAAGCTGAGCTGAGGTCTAATAGAAGGAGAGTGCTAAGAGCACCAGAATCAGAAGCTAAAAGAAGATCATTGATAACCTTAACCAGGGCTGTTTCCGTACTGTGCAATGGGCGAAAACCAGACTGGAAGGGCTCATAGAGGTTGTGTTCAGTTAAGTAGGTCTGTAACTGGGAGGCAACAACTTTTTCTAATATCTTAGAGAGAAAGGATAAGTTAGAAATAGGCCTATAGCTACTTAGGGAAGATGGTTCGAGACCATGCTTTTTAAGAACTGGAGTGACAGCAGCAATCTTAAGCTTGGAAGGTACAGTTCCGGATGATATTGACATGTTAATGAAATGAGTGATGGGTATTGACAGGGCAGGCAAGCAATTCTTTAGTAAGAGGGTAGGTGCAGGATCAAGAAGACTAGTAGAGGAGTTAGACAGCCTGATCATCTCATCAACCACTGTGGGGGCGATAGAGTCAAAACTAGGGAGACTATGAGCGAGGCTTGAAGAGAGAAGTTCAGTAGTGGGAGCAGAGGTAGGGTGTAGACAGGTATCAGATGTTTTACTCTGAAAAAAGTTCAGGAAAGCGTCACACATTTGATCAGAGCTTTCTAGAGACCGTGAAGGAGGCTGAATTAACTTTTTAATTGAAGTAAATAATGTTCTAGGCCTGTTTTTGGACTTATTAATAAAAGTGGAGAAATAAGATGAACGGGCTGCATTAAGAGCATTCCTGTACTGCTTAATGTGTTCAGTATAAGCCAAGGAGTGAACAACAAGGCCAGTTTTCTTATAAAGAAACATCAAACATAATTTATACATCAAATTTCTCATTAATGCAGGGAATGACTGTACTGCACTTTATACTTTTACAAATAGTGTAATAAAAATAAATGTCTAAAATGTCTAAATTATTATTATTATATTAATATATTTATATTTAATATGCACACGATTAATGTATATTGTACAAGTTAGCCGGGGAAAAGACAGACGCACTAAAAACTGCAAAAAAAAAAAAAAGGTCAGGCGCAGATGTCACGTTCATTGAGAGGAGTGAGTGAAGAGCAAGTAAATTGTGCATTCGTTCACACACTGCACTGAGCCGTGTGAGCAGCGTGTTATGGTACGTGTTAGCGAAAAAAAATAAAAAATTACTTCACAGCCACACGTGAATCACGCGTGACGTCTGGCTCGACACTTCACTGCCACACGTGACTTACGTGACATCTACGTATGGAAGGCCGACGGGGCCAAAAGTCTTCAAACGGAACGCGTGAAATTTAACCGTGTCTACACGCACAATTTGTCCGCGTTAACGCGGCAAATTTAAACGCGTTTCTTTTGTACGTATAGACACGCACAGTTTGACCGCATTAAGACGACATATTTGAACGTGTTTCTCAACGCGCACATTTTGGCCGTGTTAAGGTGGCAATTTTGAACTTAAGGCATTACAATCTATATTACCCTCATATTAATGCTTGCTTTAGTTTATGGTGTCATTAAGTAGGCCGAATAAATGTAATGAGATGTAAAGTGTTTTGTTGTTTATTTTATTTTTATAGGATACTCTCCCAGGTCCCTGTACCTTCTGATCATTTTAACAGGAATTAAGCTAGATTTGTCTCTTTTTGTCATGGGTTAATAATTGGAATATGCTTTAATATTAATTGTTTTATCCTTAAACATGTTTTGAATGTGTGAGCGGCTCTGAAACACCTTGTATGCATGTACATCCCTTCAGTTCATAATTCCAAAGTATAGCCTATAATTGGGACTTAAGACATTGCAGTAGACTAATTATTACTGTGAAAACTTAAGTAGGCCTAAAGTTTTATTATAAATTATTAAGAAAAATAAATATTAGTTATTAGTTTGGGTTTTCCCATGAAACACAAACTGCTATTAGTTTTTTGGGGGTTTTTTTTACATAATAACAGTTAAAAGTATGGACATTTTTCAGAGTTGTCATGTTATTAGATTAAATGCAGGTTAAAGGTAAAATGTCCCCCAGTCTGACAAAGCAATTTGCTTTATTTACTGCAAAATTATAATAGCCTATCTGAAACATTTTGTTAGCTGATGCTAACTGTTTGCTAACTAGCTACCTGATGCTAGCTTGAGGTAATTTTTAAATATAAAATCCAAATATTTTTATTCAACCAACTAGTTAGAATGCATTTGATGGAAAAACAGGATTTGATGTACAAAACAGAATAACTACAGTAATTTTCCATTGCTCCCTGGGGGCATTTTACCCCACTGACTATGTTTGAGAAAAAAATATGTCATTCTGAAAATATAATTATACTTTTCTTAAATAACACGTAGGCTATAGGCTACTCTCCTTCTACAGGGCTTACTGTTCTCATGTCATATATAACTGTAATGTTCTACAAAACAACAAGCTTTAAAACGATTCAAAATACACATTGCTCCCAGAGGAATAATCGGACTGATTTACATTTATTTTTGATATTATTTAGCTTATTCTTGCATTATATTTATTACGATTAAACTCCCGTTTTTTGTATGTTCTGTCATTGCAGTCGATCACGGAGGATATGACAAGTTTGATCAATCTAGCAGGGCCGCTGCTGGCCAAATGGGTGCCCTAAGCAGAATTGTATTATTGCATTTTTTATAATTATATGTGTTAATATTTAGATATTTTTTTATGTATATGTATAATTATAATTTTAGTACTAATATAGAACGAAAGTTTTATATTTATTTATAACAAATGATAGTTTATTTTTTGATGTAGTGTAGGCCTACTCAGTTCGAAAAATTAACATCAATACACTAAATACATTGACCATATTTTCTTCTTTACTGTAGGAAATAATGTTTCTAAGAGACACCTGGGGCATCATTTATAAGCAATCATTTCTTAAATGTGCATGTGATTCAGACAAACTAAAGTGCATATAGGACTATAAATTAGGACTATAAATAGGCCTAAATTTTCACTTACAGATAATGGAATTAAATTCATCATTACATACGTTTTATTAGCCATCCATTCAACATCCACTGATCGCTATTGTAAGAGGAAATTTTTTCCATATCATCTGATTTCAAGTTGCATCAAGTCAGCCATCGTTCATATAGGCTAAACGCAGCATATTTTGCACATACTTATTATCACATTCACAACATTCAAATCTTCATCAGTGTGGTTAGAAGAAGCCAGCTGCACGCAGTCAGAAAAGGTCCTTTGGCAGCGTGCTAAAACATTTTTAAAAGAGCCATAATCTGTTGGTTTTTCTACCCGCGAAAGACCGTTAAACTAAAGAGAGAGAAAAAAATCATGACATAAGACTGACATCACACACAAACGTAGCAATGCATTATCCTCACGAACAAATATTACGTCTGACGTTTGTATACGTATACCCCAACGTTTACAAACGTCAGACGTCAAGTTTGTTCGTGAAGAATGTCGTAATGGTACACTGCCGTATACGTATGTAAACGTCACACGTAATATTTGTTCGTGAGGATAATGCATTGCTATGTTGTGTGTGATGTCAGTCTTGTGTCATGATTTGTCATACTACATCAGTGCATGTTGCTTGTTTTGCTTAACTTTAGCTATAGCCTCAGTTGCTAGCGGCAATCCTGTTCATAGTTTTTAAGAAACATCATAGATTTTCAACACAGGACCACATGAGTTTTAGCAAATATTTATTATATCCACTTAAATTCCTTTTGCTCGACAGATTTGCCTGCTTTAATACTGCAGAGACAACAAACCCACAGCCCACTCACAGAACCATTTCACACGGGCTGTGTTTGCCTGATCGGACTACAGAGAATAAAACCCAAATGCAGATGTGCAGTTTACCCTTGAGGGTCCATCACTGTATGTAAGCATGGAAAACAGAATCCATGCGCGACTTCAAAATGCAGTAATAGGCGTTCTTCAAAAGACAATGTGGGGAATTGTTGCAGTAAAAACATAAGCAAAGTTTTATAATTAATAATAACATTAATAATAATAACCATAGGCGTAATTTGCGGGTGGGTGAGATATGCCCCCACCAAAATCGATTCTTTCCCCCCACCGCTTTTTCAAAGCTGCTGAAAAAATATAGCATGCAGAAGGCTTATGAGGCAAAGTAAAAGTAAAATCATCTCCAATCAGTGGTTCTTCGTAATGTAATTCTTACAGGCCCAGATCTATAAATCTTGTCATGCACCTAACAGGATTTAACAGTAAACGTTGTAATTAGACTATGAGCGCAGCAGCACTCTTTTACTGTGTAATAGATAAAGTAAACAATGCTTTATATTTACACATTTAGATGAAATATAACACTTTTAACTGTTATTATGTAAAAAAAAATATTTCTAATATTTATTTTTCTTAATAATTTATAATAAAACTTTAGGCCTACTTAAGTTTTCACAGTAATAATTAGTCTACTGCAATGTCTTAAATCCCAATTATAGGCTATACTTTGGAATTATGAACTGAAGGGATGTACATGCATACAAGGTGTTTCAGAGCCGCTCACACATTCAAAACATGTTTAAGGATAAAACAATTAATATTAAAGCATATTCCAATTTTTAACCCATGACAAAAAGAGACAAATCTAGCTTAATTCCTGTTAAAATGATCAGAAGGTACAGGGACCTGGGAGAGTATCCTATAAAAATAAAATAAACAACAAAACACTTTACATCTCATTACATTTATTCGGCCTACTTAATGACACCATAAACTAAAGCAAGCATTAATATGAGGGTAATATAGATTGTAATGCCTTAAGTTCAAAATTGCCACCTTAACACGGCCAGAATGTGCGCGTTGAGAAACACGTTCAAATATGTCGTCTTAACGCGGACAAATTGTGCGTGTAGACACGGTTAAATTTCACGCGTTCCGTTTGAAGACTTTTGGCCCCGTCGGCCTTCCATATCTACGTGACGTCTACGCCTCGTCTGCGTCTTAAATTCAATGGATTAAATAGGGAAAAAAAAAAAAATTAAGACGTCAGTGAGACGTTCAGTGAGACGAGTGTATGTTACAGCGTAATAATAAAGAACCTATCCGAACGCCATATCTACACGCGTTATTTCGTGTACAGACGTTCTGACGTGTAGACGCGCAATCACGCATAGTCGCGTAAACACAAGATTTCCGGTGTCAAAATAAAAGTCCACTTCCACTAGCACTGCAAACCCTACACTTTTTTCTAATATTTAACCTAAATAATCTAAATACTAAAGCATAACATCATTTTTGGATTAATAAATACAATCATTATATTAATAAAAAAGAAAAATTAATACATTTATAATTAATACATTCCTTTTTTGTAAACATGGCGCCCCCGAGGCAGACTTGTTTGCTCGCTCCCCGCTCGAAATGCCGTTTTTTTGTTTGTTTTTTTCTTAATTTTTGTTTGTTTGTTTCTTGTTTTCTCTGCAGTGCACAAATACAATGCACTGCTAACATACAACAGACAGGCATTGCTGGACATCGCCAGTTCAGCCAACCATTTATACCACCGGAACTACAACTTGCTCCCGCAACCACCGCCACCACCCCCATGAAGGCCTAGAAGAAGCACCTAGCTCGAGCGAGGAAGCTGACCCGAAATGCTCCGTTTATAACAGTAATCTTGGGGGGTAGACTCATTTAAATTAATGTAATCCTCTGGTTTTAGCCAGGTCTCTGTCATACAGAGAACATGGGTTATAATCAGTAATTGTACCATTTACTAAAAGTGCTTTTGTAGAAAGGGACCTAATATGTAATAAGTCAAGCTTTATCATTTGTTTCTCTGTATTGAATCAATTTTTTATTTGTTGAACATCAATTAAATAGTTACTCTTAAGTTAGTTTGCTCTTTCTAGTTCGGGGAACAGACACAGTCTCTATAGTGTGATATAGGTGAAAGAGTCTCTATGTGCTGAGAATTAACTGACTTCTGTGACGTGAGGCGGCTAGCAGATGGCCGTTTCCCAAAAGCATCATAAGCCTAACGCATTGCCACCAACTTAGGCTCACAAAGCTTTTGGGAAATGCAGCCCTAGGCCCCATTTACAGCATTACAGAAAGCCATACAAATGAAAAATTAAGACATTGATTCCCTCTGGGATGTAGTGGGAAACTTTTTAGATTTTCAAGAACTAAAATAAGTGAATATTGTTACTTTCATGATTTGTGTACAATTGTATTTACTATGTGTGTGCTCTGTGTAAAAAACAGAAAAAGTACTTGCAGCTCATTACCCGGGCTTTGTTCTGTAATTAAAAATAAATACATAAAAAACAAAATACAATTGTCTGTTAGTTGTCTGCCCTTAGTAAAAAAAAAAACAGGACCCTCATACCATTCCAAACCCATAAGTCTTTCATTCATCTTCAGAACACAAATGAAGAGTATTTTTAATGAAATCTGGGTGCTTTCTGTCCCTCTAATGATACCACTTTCAAGGTCCAGAAAGGTATAAATACATCATTAACCCTTTAAACCCGATGTGTCTCATATGAAAAACATAATCAAATTAAGCAACCCCTGCATGGAATAACACAAAAAAGGTATAATTTTAAAGCTTAGAATCTTAGAATTTTGATCAACTCTTAACAAGCACTGAGCAGTCCCTCTAAACCGAAGTGTACCGCGGGCGAGACGCCCCCCTCCGTGAAAATATTACTAATCATATTATATGTTGACAAAATTCCTCAACGCCATAACTCTACTGCATGTATTTTGAAATGCCGCCTCTTTCTAGGTTGTAATACAAGATCATTATCATGTGACTATAGATAGTGCTGACATATCCGGAAAGAGAATGACATACGACCAAGTGCGTTGGTACGTATATTGGTACGTCACTTTTAAATGTATTATTTATTAATGACAAGTCATTATGATGAGATTTACGTGACTATTATATGTTTAATCAATTTTATGCAAATTTGGATGACTTTGGCCTTGCCATTGGCCAAAACACTAACGTCTGTACACGAAATAACGCGTGTAGACGCAATAACGTGTACAGGCGTTATTTCGTCTGTACAGGTTACGTGTAAAGACAAATTTAATAATACGGCCTTCCATATTAAGCGCCCTCTAGCACGCGTAAAAATAATGACAGTCTCGTGTTGCGTCTGTCGTCATGAAATGACGTATGACTGTCATTACCAATCAAAATGCGTGTTTATTTAAATGCAATATGTGGACTTTTTACACCGATGTTACAGTATTCGTACATATTTTACTAGGCGGCTAATTCGTACGAATGACCACACCTAACCCTACCCCTAAACCTACCCCTTACAGGAATCATGCAAAATCATGATTTTTAGTGCACATTTTATGATCGCATGATCACATAATTACAATATCGCCGTATAACGCAATGCTCTACCAACCGAGCTACACGAAACCCGAACTATAACGCAGATAAAAGAGTACAAAACATTAATATGAAAATGTCCTGTTGCCGATAGGGGCGCAATTGTAGCATACGCTCTGATGGGTCGTATTTCAGGGATTTGGACAAACGACCTATACCGGCGTATTGGTTGGAGGACAGGTTGGGAGCGAGCGAGAGTGTGGTTTGTGGTTTACGGGGACAAAATGTGTATAATAACATGGGTATGACAGAGGTATTACAATGTGAAGGTGGTTTATGAGGACACTGCCTATGTCCCCGTAATTCAAAAGGCTTAAAAAACATACTAAATTGTGTTTTTTTTTAATCTAAAAATGCAGACAGTCTCCTGTAAGGGGTAGGTTTAGGTGTAGGGTTGGTGTAGGACAATAGCACATACAGTAAGTACAGTATAAAAACCATTACGCCTATGGAGAGACCCCACAAGGATAGCAAACCAGACGTGTGTGTGTGTGTGTGTGTGTGTGTGTGTGTGTGTGTGTGAGAGTGTGTGTTTGTCTGTGTATCTGTGTGTGTACACAGTATTTGTGAGTGTATCTTAAAGTATAGACACATTTTTGAGATTAGAGCTGGATGATAATAGATTTACATTTGTGACAATATAAGCAATCAAGCAGTTGAGATTTGCTATACTTATAACAACTTTATATAAAGAGCTGGATGATAAACTAGTTCATTTTTGAAACAAAATAAATCAGACACTTGAGATTTGCTTTAACTTGTATAAATGTGTCTCTGTTATTCTGATCTGGACTCACTCTGGATTCACTCACTGTGTTTCTGATGAAGATATTAATGACTCTGAACATGTTTGTCTCTCACATACCAGAACTGAATGAGACGAGATGCTCACAAGATATGAAATCAAGCCCAGACCTGTCAATCACGTGAGTCTGGGGCGGGACTATCAGTCTGAACAGTTGAAGATGCTTATTTAAAATGCTTTTATAGGTTATTGGTGTTGATCTGCTGGTAAAGATACACAAGTCTGCTGATTTCACTCCTGGACACTGTTTTACCCTTTAAAGAGTTCATTGAGTACAAAAAGATCATTCTGTCATAATTTCTTACAAACGTCAATTTTTTTATTTTGCAGATCACGCTACTTTTTTTCTCCCACAAATAAATCCAAATTGTGATTATTGATATTAAAACAGTGTCCAGATTCAACATCTGGATACTCAACCATACATAAAGAGACAGACCTATATTCATTCTCATTACAGATAATAGACTATTGTTATATGGACAGAAACAATACAGAGACATTTCTCAAAATATTTTCTTAATTAGATAACTAGATCAGATTTAGATGCTTTATCACACTGAGTGAAAGCATCATTTCATCAGCTGTGGGTTATTTAATCGCAGTCGATCCACACTCAGTCTGGTGTTTCCTGCTGTTTTGATCTCGGATCCGTCACGCCGGTCATATAATAATGACACATGAGGCTTTATAAAGGCCTTCAGACGGTCGACCCAGCCTCCGGCTGACCCTTGACCTCCGGCGTGACGGTCACATTCAAATGCGCTCAATCACCATCAGACTGTATTGACCCTGAGCTCCACTCTCCTCTGAACGGGGAACTTTGACCTCTGACCTTCTTCCAGATCAATGGACTCTGAATATGCTGATGACGTCCCTCGAGCACACAAACATTACCACGCTTTTATCTCCTTCATGAACGAGTCGCTGATTCTGCAGCCAGAAAGAGAGGAATTGATCCAGCTGTGATCAATAAATCATTGATCAGCTTTAATAAAGAGAAATATTGCATTTCAGGCATTAATTAACTCAAAGTGTCACTCCAGTTTTAACATGTTTTACTCCATATATTATTCATAATCTTCATGTTTTGCTGCATTTGTGCTCAATTATTTTAACCAGCAAGACTACTTGTGTAGTAACTACACCGGCACTAACCAGATTAACTTCTGTGTTGCAGAAAGTCAAACGCGTTCGGACGTCATGATGATGAGCAAATGATGACAGAAAATCTCAGATGAGAAACTGCATTTAAAGATAATTATTGACCCGTTATATTTATCATTATTTGATCAGTGTTTTATTCTCTTCTGTTTCAGTGTTACTTGTTGGAGTGCTGTGGATTATTGTGATGTTTTTATCAGACTCTCATTCTGACGGCACCCATTCACTGCAGAGCATCCATCGCTGAGACACTGATGCAGAGACACATTTCTACAAACCTGATGAAGAAACAAACTCATCCTGATCTCAGATGACCTCATCTTCAGCTTCTGTTCAGTTTTGGGTGAACTATTCCCTTAAAATCCATATTGTCTGCTGATAATACTTTGCATTACTATACTGCATTATACGACTAAATTACCAGTAATATTAATAAAACAATAATAAAAAGCAAATACAAACACATGAAACAGAAGAGAATAAAACACTGATCAAATAGACAAATGCATGTTTCTCTGTCTCATTGGTGTCATGTAAATGGTTTCTCTGAGACTGTAAACTACGGTAAGTGATGCATTGTGGGTAATGGGTTCCTCTCAGAACTGTGTGTGTGAGTGTGTGTGTGTGTGTAGGTACAGAGGAGGAGGAAGTGTGTCTTCTGCCTCATCTCACACACACACACACACACACACACACAGTGTGACTCACGCTCAGGTTACTAACACACAGAGACTCAGCTCTTCTTCAGATTCTGCTCGTGTTTGGTCTTCATGAAGCGTCACATGTTTATCAGGAGATGAGACACGCATGAATACAGATTCCAGTTCATGTCGTGTTTGAACACAACCGTAATCCATAAAGCAGCACAAGATGCTTCAGATCCACAGAAAACACCACAGACCTGCAGAATGTGTGTGTGTGTGTGTGTGTGTGTGTGTGTGTGTGTGGAGACCCCTGCTGGTGTCACGTTGTCACTATTGTCACTTACAGGAATATCCTCCGCCTCCTCGTTCCTCTTCTCATCACAGACGGAGCTTCTGTTACTGTGAGCTGAGATCAGATCAAGTGTAACACTTTCATTCATCAGGGATGCATTAAATATATCAGACGTGACAGTGAAGACATTTATGATGTTACAGTAGATTTCTATTTAAATAAATGCTGTTCTTTTGAACCTTCTATTGAATCCTGAAAAATAAAATGCATCACAGTTTCCACAAAAATATTGTGCAGCACAACTGTTCTCAACATTGATGATAATCAGAAATGTTTGTTGAGCAGCAAATCAGCATCTTAGAATGATTTCTGAAGATCATGTGACACTGAAGACTGCAGTAATGATGCTGAAAATACAGATTTGACCACATAAATAAATTACAGTTTAACAGATATTCACATAGAAAACAGCTGTTTTACATTCTAATAATATTTCACTATTTTTACAGTATATTTGATCAAGTAAATGCTGGATTGATGGATGACTGCTGTTCGATGTAAACGGGTCAGTCTGCAGGTCAGTGATGTTCATGCGGTCGATGCAGATCAGATGTTGTGATGAGGGTTAACACAGCGAGACGCTCGCAGGAAGTAGGTGCTTCGCTTGTGTGCATTTCCTGTTCCAGTGAAATCAGCCCTTACAAACACACACACACACACACACACACACACACACACACACGAATACACACATCAATCTAAAGTATTCTCACTACACATATGAAAGCACACAGTTAGCAAACACACACACACACACATACACACACACACAAACAAACATACACACACACACAAACAAACATACACACACACACACAAACAGTAAAATGATTCAGTTTAGACCTCAGTTTATCATCCAGTGAGTGTTTGATGAGTGTTTGATTGACAGACGTGTCTCTCTCGTGCGTTCTGTAGTTTAATGACTCACTTTATATTTGATTGTGATCACATTCACAGAGAAGAGCATTATAAATTCATTGGTTTTATAAAATATAATGATTTATTAATGATTTCAACAAAATTCTTTGCATTAGATTTTGCAATGAAAGACTTTACACTGCAAAATTATATTACTTGTGTCTTGTTTTCCAGCACAAATATCTAAACATCCTTAAATCAAAATAGATTTACTGGAGATGCACAATGACTTCAAAGAGGCCAATTATTTGCCAGTGGATTCAGAAACATAATCTTGCTTTCTCGTTGAGTTAGTTTTTTTTTCTTCTTCTGTCTCCATCAGCAGATATTTGTTCTTGTTTTACAGTTTTTTTCTGAAAGCTGACGCTCAAACAGCAGAAACACACCAAATCTGCAAAACCAGACACTAATTCTCAGACTTTGACTCGGTTTTCAATTTCATAAAACACTTTTTTGCAAAACACAACACACAATTATCTCTGTAACACACAAATCTAACAGGAATTAATATTATGGCAAAGGTGTTTGCAACGTTTGCTTCTGAGATGTGTTTGTGATATTTTGAATGCAGTGCTTCATTTTGCAAGAAATGTGAGGCATTTTGCATTTTGTGCAGCGAGGTGCGGAGAGTTCAAAAAAAAATTATAGATCAAAAGTTTGGATACATTACTATTTTATATTTTTGCAAGAAGTCACTTATGGTCATCAAGCCTGCATTTATTTGATCAAATATTTAATAAACTTGAAAATACATTTTACGCAATTCTGATTTATTATCAATGTTGGAAACCTGTGATACTTTTTCAGGATTCTTTAATTAATAAAAAGTAAAAAAATAAAAATAATAAAAAAGCACAGCATTTATTTAAAATATAACTTTTGTAACAATATACGTTGAAAAGCTTGAGGTCAGTTTTTTTTTTTTTTTTTTTTTTTGAAAGAAATTAGTTTTCATTCAGCAAAAATTTGCTAAATTGACAGAAACAGTGATAGTAAAGATTGATATTGTTAGAAAACATCTCTATTTTGAATAAATGTTCTTTTTAATTTTTTTATTTATCAATGAACCCCAAAAAAGTATCACGGGTTCCAAAAAAATAAATAAAAAATAAAGTAATTATTTTTTTTTTTTTTAAAGCAGCACAGCTGTTTCCAATATTGATAATAAATCAGCATAATAGAATGATTTCTGAAGGACCATGCACTGAAGACTGGAGTAATAATGCTGAAAATACAGCTGTGCATCTCAGAAATAAATTATATTTTAAAGTATATTAAAATAGATAAACATTCTTTTAAATTGTAATAATATTTCACAATATTACAGTTTTTTTTTGTTTTGTTTTGTTTTGTTTTGATCAAATAAATGCAGGCTTGATGAGCATAAGACACTTTCATAATGCTGCATAATTATCAAAAATGGTAATATAATAAAGTCCTTTCAGGTCACCATTTCACCAGCCTGCACTTCACAGAACAGGCCTGTAGGTGGCACTTGGGCTTCATTAACTATGATAGTTTCATCAAATAGTAAAGGTGCATCATAAATGTAGGTTAAGTGAACTGAATACTGATTACATTATTGCGACTTCTGGCGCTGCACGGTTTTTGCAGTGCTTTTGTAGTCATTTAGCATCTGTTTTCTCAGAGATGTGATTTGATTTATAAAATGAGACAAACCGCAGATCCAGATCGCTCCACAAATAAGCTCGTCTGTCCATGACATTTTCAACCGATTTATGGATAAGAACTGAAAATGACCTCCACTTCACATATTGTCCAATGAAATTTGAACTTGAGCCAGACCATGATTGGTTGGTGTATTATACATGACAAAAGAATATTTTAATATTCTAAAATATATAATATATTGATTTTTAATTGAATTGACACACTAGATATTTAAAAATAAACAGGAATTTTCCAACTTTTATTGACTACAATATCGTTGCTATTTGTCTGAGAGGGGCACTTTTGAATAATTTTGAAAAATTATCTGCACGTGCCTGATTTTGTGTGCAATTCTTGGATTTGTCACTTTATTTTATCATTTCTTCTTTTTTTCCCCAGAAAACTAGACTTTATATAATTAAGTAATTTTGCAACTCCAGTAAATGTATCTTAATTTAATGATGTTTAGATATTTGCACTGGAAAAGAAGACAAACATTCTGAGGAAGAGCATTATTTTGCATGCTTGATCTGCAGTGAAGTCAGTGAATGTCACTCGTGACACGCTCTCAACACGCCTTCATGTGTTCCAGTCACGCCACACACACACATGAATCACAACGTCCCGCTTCTAATGGATTCAACAGAGATGTGTGTGTGATCAGGAGGAGCTGTTATTACCACAAACAACACCCGTCATCCTCTGTGTGTGTGTGTGTGTGTGAGATCTCAGGAACACTCAACACACACACACACACACACACACACACACACGTGGGCTCTTTCACATTTCAATAAAGCTTCAAATGATCCAAATACAGAGTCACTTTCAGACGCGTTTGTCTGTGTTCAGAATCTTTATTAATAAATCAGTGAGTCATCAGATAATAAGAGAGAAGGAGGACAGACACACAGTGAAACGAGAACATGAGACTCATTTAAAGTTCATTCTGTTGTGTGCAGTTCAGTTTTAACACAAGAACATCATTAAACACAAAAATGATCTTAACACCAGTTCATATGACTTGTGCTCATTTACACATCTAATTATGTCTTTAATGTCACCTAATATTAACCAAATATACAAAATCAATATCACATTTGCAGTCATGCATCATATGATATTGCTTAAATATATTATAGCTAAATATAAAACACAGAACTCCTACAGGGATGTTTTTGCACCTTTATCTTCTGGGGAGCAGTTTTATTCATTTTGATGGCGTTTTTGCTCATTAATTTCCTACTTAACTCACAAAACAAAACAAATAAAATTATTATTATTTTTCCTCTCTGCATTGCTCCTCTTCTCTCTCACTTCTTAATCTAGTTTTCTAATAAACCTGCCAT